>NC_060270.1:5339247-5581663 GCF_021613505.1 Equus quagga | reverse complement strand
ATGGAGAATGGGAACTTAAAGGTCTGAAACACGGAATTCTCCAATCTGCACTAGACTTGTCTCAGACATTTCTAGAATCTTTAAAACCATTGAAATTTTTCTGATGCTAGTGTGGGAAATAATAGATTTTAGCTGCTCTCCCATGAACAGTTGTTACAGTAGGTAAGTGTTTAGAATTAGTCCGCCATTGCTCATTCGAGAGGACTGAGTACGTCTCTTCATCCTCAGTGTGTGGAATTTAGTATGCAGGGCTTAGTGTCCTGGTCCCTGGCCGCGCCGTCCCACCTCCACGAACCTGGATGTCATGTTGCTGTGAAAGACTAGTATGAGATTCCTGGAAGAGGATGCACACCACAGAAATTAAGTACATGTAATTTTTGACATTTGGACACCTTAAAAATAACTCCCCACTCAGAAGGAAGATTTCCATGTGGAAATGTTATGAAATGGCATCAAATTTTTATGATCTTATATTAATTTTAAATTAGAGAGTGGATGGAAAGACTGCTTGGAACAACAGGAGATTTTGATAGCACGTGCCTTACCATGTCTTGTAGCCGGATCATCACAGACATCAACACCGAAACACTCATGTTTACTTCTCCTCAGCCTGCAATTCCCTTCCTCCTGTTCTCTAGACAAGTCCTTGACATTCAAGATCCACCTCAGATGCCACTTCTTCTGCCATCATTCCTGACCCGCCCGTCTCTAATTAGTCAGTGTTCCTCTGAATGAGCTCAGCTTGCAGCTTATTCCTTTATTCAAAATTTATTTATTTATTTATTGAGTAATAACTCTTACAAGTCTATGCCCTCCAATATAATACATTTTCTTTGAGGAGACTCATCTATTTATCTTAGCGTTAATTCCTATCAAGCACAACAGTTCTCATTTAAGAAGAGTGTTGTACCTGTGTATATGTGTACATTCGTGTATGTGTGTATATGCTTGTTCATTCATTCAAAAAATACTTATTGAATATTCTCTCTGTGCCAGGGACAGTGTCCTTGTGTAACTCTCAATCCCATATAATATTTGGTTGAAATGCAATGAACTTTAAAAATTCGAAGGACACAAGCTGAAAAGAACCCATGAATAAGGTCACATCAATAACACCCATCACTGAGTTGTACGGCTTAGAAACTGCTGCTCATAAGCGATTTCACTTAACACTGCCAGCAACTCTGAGAGGGTAGCTGTGTATGATTAATCCTATTTTCCAGGGGAGAACGTGACATTCAGACATCAAGTTACTTATTCAAATAAGAAGGACAATTGTGAGTTTATCTTTGGGCTTGAACACAGGTTTCCTGGCTCCAAACCCCGTGTCTTCCCGCCGTGCGGTGCCCCCTCCCTAAAGCAGCACTGCTCAAGGACATGGAAGTGTTAGCACCCCTGTAGCCAAAAAGCTTAGCAAGAATCTCGTGAACAATACAATGAGTTCATCCAGTTGCCATAAGGATTCACTGACGGATCTCAAATGTGATGACAAACTAGGCTCAAACTAATTACACAAACTTTATAAGACCAAGTCCTCATTTCTCAAATGAATCCCAAATTTTACCAAAATGAATTCACTTGTGAAATTATTGAGATGATTGTTCAGCTCTGCTAACTCACTGAGATGACGTGGGGGCAGTTTACCTGCTGTCAAAGAAAGATCCCTGTGAGTTAATTAACACATAGTGCAGTCATTAAAAACGAGGATATGGAGGTTTATTTGTGTTGAAGAGAGTGCAGATTATAAAACGGCACTTAGAATTGAATCCTAGTTTTGTAAACTGTCGTACGTATCATACCCAGGAAAAAACGTCTGGAAGGACATATAAAAATTCTTTACAGAAAACCTCTCTGCCTATTAGATAATGGATAATTTTTAAAACAAATTTTATCTCTCTTGCAACTCTTTAAATTTTTCATTAAAATAAATGAGTATTATTTGTATAGTTAAGTTGAACAGTCAGTGCGAGCATTAGTAGTGGGGTGGGCTGGAAAGGGAGATGAAATGTGCTACGAAGAGGAACAGGAAATGTGCTACCAGCCTGGGATGGACAATGCAGCAAAGGAGAAATGTGGAGAAGACAGAGTTACAGTAGTCCCCCCTTTACGCAAGTTTTCAATTTCAGGCGCTGTTCTGAGTAGCATGGTGAAACCTCCCCCACCCCCACCCCCACCTGCTCTGTCTCACCTGGGACATGAATCATCCCTTAGTCCAGCCCTATAGATGCCACCCCTCGAGTCACTTAGTAGCCTCTTGGTTATCAGATCGACTATTGTGGTATTGCAGCGCTTATGTTCGAGTCACCCTTATTGTACTTCATAATGGCCCCAAAGCGAAAGAGTAGTGATTCTGGCAATTTGGATGCACCAAAGAGAAGCCGTAAAGTGCTTCCTTCTAGTGAAAAGGTATAAGTTCTTCGCTTAATAAGGAAAGAAAAAATTGTATGCTGAGGTTGCTAAGATCTACAGTAACTCTTACTACAGTATATTGTTAAAATCGTTCTATTTTATTATTATTGTTGTTAATCTCTTTCTGTGCCTAATTAATAAATTAAACTTTACTATAGGTCTGTATGTATAGGAAAAAAATAGTATTTATAGGGTTTGGTACCATCCATGGCGTCAGGCATCCACTGGGGGTCTTGGAACACCCCCCCATAGATAAGGGGGGGGGGCTACTGTATGGTAAATTGTAAGCAGCATAATTTGCAGGCTGTCCTTGCTAACACAGTCAATTAGAGCCAATTGCTTTTATTTTCATTTAGCTTTTGGCTAGAGAATAGAATTAATAACAATTGATTTTTTGTTTTTTAAGAGAAGTAGGTCTTTATTTCCTTGTTTCACAAATGAAGCTGGCTAAGTTGGTTGCAATAACAATTGATAACACATCTGATGCTTGTAGGAAGGACCTATATTGATAGAATTGAATTCACACTGTGATCTATTGATAAAATATCTACGATTTTTTTTACTAAAAAACAGCGTATTTTTTCCTACTCAAATCAGATCTTGCTCTGAGGATTTTACTTGAGTTGCTTGTTACTAAGCACATGTGAGGCAAGATTTCTGCCATGTGGGTATGTTTTCAAACTGTATAAGATTTAAATTTTGTATTATTCATTTCTCAGAAATGTGAGTGTGTGTGTGTAGTTTAGTGGGGGAAAATAATGTAGGTTTGCTCTTAATATGATAAATCTTTCTGTCCTCTGACCTTTATTGTGCGCCCCTTGTCCCGTGACATCCCAGCCACACTGACCTTCTTTAGGGTCTCTCAATGGAACCAGTCACTCCTTCCCTCAGTGCCTCTGCTCACACTCTTCCAGCTGCCTGAGAATGCTGTTCCTGCCCTCTGTCCTCACGCCATATGCACCCTGACTCCCTGGCTGGCTAACTCTCACCCATCCTGTAGACTCGTCACCTCCTCAGGTCACAGCAGCTGTGGAGCTCTGGAAGTTCTGGCACCTCCGCAATGGGACCTTGGATCTTCACTCTCATTTTCTGTGCATCTATTTCCTGCTACCAATAAGCTGCCTTGTCCTATTTTCTTTATCTTGTTTCTCAGCCTCATAGCTTCCATTTCCTAACAGTTTACTTTCTCAGTGTCAAGTTACTGTGGTCCTTGCTTACATCTCCTGGCCTCTCTTCCCTCTGCTTCCCTTATAACTTAAATTGATTCATCCCACTCTGTGGAATGGTGTGACCAGTGGGAATTGAATTATTCACATTTTCAGTGTCTAGGGGACGATTTCCCATGAATAGTACTTGGAATACTCAAGGGGAAATCTTATTTCTTCATTTCCTAGTTTAGAATTTGGAAGGGAGTGGGGACAATTTATGACAGCTCCTAAATTCTAAGTACAAGAACAGGAAAAAAGAAACCAACTTTGTCACATAAAGAAGAGTTATGAGGAAGCCTTCCTTCTTATTTCTGCAATTTTAAGTGAAGAAGACTTTCTCCCCCAAATAATTCATTCAGTTAGATTTTGCTAAGGTTTGATAAATGTTATAAAATTCTAAGTAACTCGTCTTAAGCTTGAGTCACGTCCACCATGAAGGCTGGGAGATTTTAGTAATGTCAGACCAGCAGGCAATGGTACCAAACCATTTTGGCCTTCTTTTCCTCACCTAGGAAAGTTCAAATGGGACATTAATCAGAAACCATCAGAGAAGTTGATAGTGAGATATTTACATTTGAGATATGTGCATCATCAGAAATGTCAACATTTTATTAATATTCAAAAACATTTTAGGTATTCGTAATGTTTTAATTCTGTTTGAATTTTAATTCATTGAAAAAGAAATTGACAAATATTATCAAAATAGCAATAAATTCCAGTAACTCTAGATAGCTAGTTATTTACATAGTCAGAAGACCCCGACTAAGGCATTTGGTTCACAAAGTCAAAGTTTATATCAAATTTCACTTTAATTTTAGGTATAAATAACAATAAAATTGATCTCTCCAGAAGTGGCTAAATTCTCTGGTGAACAAATATTCACTTAATTAGTATAGGCTAAAGTATTGTTAAAACTGAAATGACTGGAGATTGAGAAGACAACTCAGTAATTTATCCTGCATCATAGTCATTGCTAAGACTGTCAATGATCATTGTACTATTTGGCAGGAAGCTTATTTCTTGCATTCTGGATAAATTAGAATTACTATATTTTAAAATAATTATTGTAACAAGATAAGTGGTCTTGTCCTTACTAATGACTAAAGACAACAAATCCAAGGGTTTAAAATCATTAATTTTGTTATGTAACATACATTTAGTGGTCATGATAAAACCACATAGCTCATTTTCTGGATGTTCACAATTTGGTGTTGTTCTCAAGCAAGAGTGATATTCATAATCTTAAAAACTAATATAAAAATGGGAAAGTTAGGTAGTTTCCTAAAAAGTTAAAGATAAAGTCACCATATTACCCAGCTATTTTACACCTACATATTTACCCAAGAAAAATAAAAATATATGTCCACACGAAGACTTGTAGCATTATTAATAATAACAGGAAACGAAGCAAAAACCCACCAGCTGGGGAAATGGATAAACAAAATGTGATCCCTGAAAAGAAATGCTATCCGGCAATCAAAAAGAATTAACCCATGCTAGAACATGGATGGACGAATCTCATGAACGTGATGCTAAGTGAAAGAAGCCAGACACAAAAGACGCTGTTGCTGAGTCCATTTGTATTAAATTACCAGAAGAGCAGACAGCAGACCGGTGGTTGCCTGAACCTAGGAGGTGGAGGAGGAATGACTACAAATGGGTATGGGGGATGTTTCAGAGCAATGGAAATACTCTTGAACTGGAATGGGGTAGATTTAGTGAAGTCCAGAAGCAGGCTAAAAATTATTGAAGTGTACAGTTACAATGGGTGAATTTTGCAGTGTGTGATTATATCTCATGAAAGCTGTTAAAAATTATATACGACAGTCACATATGCTTTCCATATGCCTCTAAAAATATTTGTTCTTTTTCATATTTGGGGTATAATTTTGGAGTCCTGCAAAAAATAAATATTATCTGGAAATGATTAGGATAGGGTTTCTATAAACAAATTCATTTTCTGATTTCTTTTCCTGCATTTTAATAGGAAGATAGTATTTCTCTAGATGGGGTATAAGATGTGTCCTTGAATATGATAGTGAGAACAGATTTGGGAGTCTCTGTTTATTCTACAAAGGAGAAAAATGAGCCTTACAGAGGACAGGTGACCTCAGTCAAAGACAGAGAAAGGCAAAGCTGATGGCAGAACCCTCTCTGTTTCTTCTACGACGTATTAAAGTGGGATGTCCTGCTCGGGGCCCACTCCACCTTGGACAGGAGGCCACTTGATCCCATGCTCATGATGGCAGAGTCATTTTCCTCTAGCCCATGGCGGGCTTTTGATGCTGTGAAATCACAAATTAAGCAGCTGTATACCATCAGCACTGGGTATTTATTAACTGAACAAAGCACAAACAATTCATGAAGATTCCAAATATCCAAAGAGTGATGACGAATGAAACCATCTGTTGCAGCTCCATCTCATGTTTTTATTTGTGAGACTTCACACAATAAATAAGTAAATAAACGCCAGATTTATTTAAGAAAGTTTTCTTACTGTTTGACAGTTTTTTTAATAGGATAACGAAATTTTCATTTTTACCAGGAGGATTTCTAAGCTGCTCCCCGGGGCAACATTTTCACAACGGAGATATTTAATCTTGAATGTGCAGGATTCCTTACAGCGCTGGTGGAAGTTGTGCATTTTCTGCTTTGTGCTCTAAAGAAGCACTTTGATTAAATTTGACTTCTACTTGGTCAGTGGAATTTACTATGTGCCCAAATTAGAATTACTGAGAGAATAAAAGAAAAAGGAGTATTGGTCCTTTTGGAATATTGACCCAATAGAGTGATATTAATCAGAATAACAGCTTTTCTGTTTTTTGAGACCTGATGCCTGCAGCAAAACTGATCAACCTCCAAAGTTCTGTCGAGTGCGAGAAGCCTTATGAAAGAGTGCACAGTGTGCGGTTCTATTTAATTGAAGTCCAGAACAGCCAAGACTAACCTAGAGCAGTAAAATCAGAACGGCAGCTGTTTCTGGGAGGACAGGGTGGCAATGGACTGAGAAGGGGCCTGGGGACCTTTCCAGCTTGAAGGGCATATTCTAAATCCTGATAGAGGTTAGGGTTATGTAGATACATGGCATTTGGAAAAAATCAGCAATGTATACTTAGAATTTATGTTGTTCATTATATGTAAATATTGTCTCAAAAGAAAAATATAAATACATATTAAACTCTAATGATATGCATGCTGAAGTGTTTAGGAGGGAAGAATGCTGAAATGCAACTTACTTTGAAATTCATTGAAAAATAAGATGGATTGATGGGTGGGCAGAGGGAGAGAGACGGATAAAGACATGACAGAACAAGTATAGTATGATCTTAATCCCTGACTCTTGGTGGTGACTCTACGGACGTGCACTGCACAATTCTTTCAACTTTTCCGCATGTGTGGAATTTTCCTATAATAAAATGTTAACTTGTCTTACTTCTAAGTCTCTAAATAGATTGGTTAGATTTAGACACACAACTAATGCTACAAGTCAGAGAAATTATCCAAACATTTTAAAACATTTTATCTTATGTGTCTCCAGAAATCATAATTCTAGAAAACCCTAATTCAGAGTTTGTTCGCAGACCAAAATATATGTAAAATTCTCATGATAGGAAATTTAACACAGTTGTGGGTGAGGTCCTTTTATCTCCATATGGTATTGCATACCTGTAAATCTCTTCCAAAAGACTCTGGGCCCATTAGTTTTGTTTTTGATGCACTAATGGTTCCCACACTTGAGTATGCATCAGAATTTCCCAAACCGCTGGTTAAACACAGATTGCTGCCCCCACCCCAGAGTGTCTGACTCGGAGGTCCAGAGTGGGGCCTGAGAACTTACACCAGTTCCTGGTGATCCTGATGCTGAAATTGGGGGCCCCTCTCTACCAAACCTGCGTGGAGCCTCTCCCAGCTTCCACCAGGAGCGCCCATTGCCATCACTCACTTTAAATTGCAAGAGAATGCAGGCAAGTGAACTCCTGGATTTTCATGAAAATCAAGCAGAAAAAGAACAAAAGGAAGGAAAATGAGTTTTGTTAAATCCCTTAGGCTGTGCAAGTTCTTGTTTTGCTTTACATATATTAAAAAATAATAATAATTACCAAGAATACACCATTTTCTAAAGCAAGACAGAAAAAGTATTACAAAATAGGCCTTGAGATCCACTGCCCTACCTGCAGGTGGCATATTCTCGTGGAATAAAACCACTCTTGCGACTAGTTTAACAAAACCACACACTTTCTTGGTACCTCCTTTCCGTGCACCTCTCCCGTCAGACTGAGAGCGCCTCTCCCAGAGCCGTGTTGTACTAATTGTGCTAATCATGCCGCACTGAGATACTTGGCTTACTCACCTCTTTGTGATCAGGTAGATCATGTTTGAATTAGTATCACTAATGCCTAGTACCTAACAGTGAATGGATGGATAAAATGAAAAGCAGATGAGTAAAAATACATATTCCCCAAAGCAAATAGAGATTTTGTTCTTGTTTGAAGTTAACCACATCTCTGCCCCCCTTTCCTTCTATTGCTACAGCAAACCTATGGTTGTTGATTGCATACGGTTGCCCCTCTCCAACATGCTCCAGACTTGAAAGGGCAATTTTAAGAGAATTGGATCAAAGGAGTGTGTGCAAGTGACAACTGTGTATGTTTCAGGATGAGACTTTTCCTGAAGAATGACAGGCTGTTGACTCAGAAGGCAGTCTATGAAAAGTAATTTTCCTGGCTGCCTGCTGCTTGGGTTGCAAAGTAAGTAATGAAGTTACTGCTCCTTTGGTGAAACTTTTAGCCCTGCCAAGCGGTGCTGAAATGTCAACATTGGCAGGTTCAGTCTGTCTCAGTCGGTCTTCCAAAGTCACAAGACAGTGAAGTATTGGCTGAGGAATAAGTCACTGGGAATTCTGACCAAGGTGGAAACTGTGGTTGCTCTAGCTGACATGGAAGTCACTTATAGAGACAGCTGGGCAAACAGACATAAAGTGCCCCATTAGGAAAAAACATTTTCCCCTTCAGATTGTTTTTTTTTTGGTGAGGAAGATTCACTCTGAGCTAACATCTGTTGCCAATCTTCCTCTTTTTTTTGGCTTGAGGAAGATTAGCCCTGAGCTAACCTCTGTGCCAAACTTCTATTTTGTATGTGGCATGCTGCCACAGCAAGGCTGAAATGGTATAGGTCTGTGCCCAGGATCCAAATCCATGAACCCAGGCTGCCATAGCGGAGCACACCAGACTTAACCACTATGCCACCCCCTCAGGTTTTTGGCAAAATGGCAAAATTCAATAGCAAACATCCCCTAGGTATGTGGTGACCATAACGTCCTAATAAAAAGTTAACTAGTTGACTCCTGGGGGCTGTAGCTCTGTGGAAATTGTTTGGGTGTAGCTTAATGAGGGGTGCTCTCTAGGTGAGCTGGGACTTTTGGACGCTGAGCACCTGCTGCCTGCAGGAACACGTCCTCCAGCCGATGGACTCAGCGCGAGGCCCCGGAGCGGGCACGTGCTGTCCCACATGTGCCAGAACAGAGCTTGTGGACGCTGTACTTGGAGCTTCTCACTAACCTTGATCACACGGGAGTAAAGTCGAGTTCTGAGGTTCTTCAAAGGCCCCCACTCCCTGACTCTGGCATGCGGTTTATGGGAATTTTACCAAATTTTTTTCCTGTACTTTTTTTAAATGCCATTTTTCTTTAAATTTAGAAAAATCTTTATATAGATCTTATTTTAATCAGGATCTTTTTCTTAATGTTTTCAGATTTGTGTTAAAAAAAAACACAAGTAGGGATGCTTTCCGTTCTCCTCTAAAGCTGTGTGCCTTAATTCACCATTTCCTGACGCCCAGAATCTCTCCTCCCTTGTTCCTCTTTAGAGCCCTGGTCATCGTCTGAGTTGTGCATATTTGGTGAAGTAATTTCATTTGTAAATTAGGGAGCACAATGTCCAAAGTGTTTACAGCTGAGCCGCTATCCTCCTTACCACGGCCAGGCGCCCCACCCGCCGTGTCCCTCATGACCAGTGTCAGCAGGATCAGAAGGCAGGCAAGGAGCAATCAAAGCATGAAGGAGAGGGCAGGGTGGGCAGGAGCAGCTCGAGGCCTGTGGGAAGGGGTTAGAGACTTTCAAGTTGGGTACCCGTATCAAATCGCCCATATTCACAGCAGCAATTATTTTGCATGGTCTTTGGGAATGTGGCTGCTGTATAGAGCCATAAATAAAAGATGGGTTGAAGGCTGCCATTTAGCGTTTTGCAATGCATGACTTTCACTGTGGCACACCGAGAGGGTCAGCGACATCCTTGTTTCTAAACGACACGTGGTAGAGCTGCCACATGTTTGCTGAGCTCTCTGCAAGCTCTCAGAATGTTTTTTGGGAACTCCGTTCCCAAAGAGTTGGGAAGAGAGTGAGAGAGAATCTGTGAGGTTTTGAGAAAGAATTCCAATCTGGAGATCCAGAGAGCCAGGATACGATGAGATATATGGGATTGATAGTTGAAATATACTAACTTGAAATTTAAACAGGATTTGGAGTAGTTATTCTGTGAGTGCGTTTAATTATAATTCTATAACACCACTACCGCCACCAAAGCAATTTAATTCCTCCTCTGTGCATTGTCTGGCACGCCACCACGTCACTGCAGAATGGGCCACCACTTTCTTTACCTCCACAACCACCTTGCACAGACCGCTAGTGGAAGGTTATTCGAGGATCTTGCCATTACAGCAAGTAGTTTTTATGATGTCTAATATTATTTAATTAATAGCAACATTTAATCTTCATCCTCCTTAAAATATTTAACTGAAACTGCCATTTCTTTTTGCTATGGAAAATTTCCAGTCGTATCCCTGTCTTTAGGTTATTGCTTTGCTGTCATGGGTAAGAAAAAGCCAGGCTAAAGACTGCAGACTGCACATTTCTAGTTAAGGATCAGAAACAACTGAAGATACTTGTCTGATTGCCTGTGGCCACTCCCCTCACCCTGTGGCTGTCACAGGAAAATTAATGAAATCCCACATGGATTTCTTTTTCCTTCTACCGCCTTCTTTGGATCATGGTCCAAGGACACGGAGAGTCCTTTGAGCACCATGCCTCTGTTACGTGATCCTTTTTGACTCTGTAAGAATTAAATGTTAAATTACTGCCAGGTCCTATGGTGGACCGATGGTTTGTGTAACTTAGCATTACAGTTCAATTAAACATAATCTATGCCATCGACTATGACTTTCTGGAATCTTTTGAATGTGTTGTCAGATAGTAACTGCTTAATTCGTAAACTTGAGATGTGGCATCCTGACAGCACCTTAATAAGCTGCTGTGACCATAACAGCATTGGAATGTTTCCCACTTGCAATCCACTGTTTAACAAGAATATAGAATACATTTGAAACTTAGAATTGTCAGGTTTTGGAGCATAATAATGTCTGGAAAGGATTTGTGGATTTTAAACATGTACCATTTCTTGAATGGTGAATAATAATATTAGGCACTACTCAAACTGCTTTCACCAGGGCCATAATGGTAAGGTGCTTGAATGACCTTCACCAGAGGGAGAGTCTTCCATTTCTGGAAGACTGGTTGGCAGTATAAATGGAATGTGTGCAAAAAGAGGAACATACTATGGGGTTTATTCTTTCAATCCTGAAACAATTGAGCCGTTATTTTATTGACATCAGTATGATGGCTATTTTTTCACTTAATTTCTTATGGAAATTAATGCTGATCTGGTTTATTCTCAAACTTGCTATTTAGAATATTTCCAATTTCTTAGTGTCTTATAACATTGAGAGCATATAAGCTAATCATTGCTGCTATGCTGAGATATTTTTTACTTTTAGAAGAGAGCTTTAGTATTTTTCAGTGTTTCTCCTGAAGTAATTTAATCAACGTGACCAACTTCATACCATACTTTAGACCACATTCTGAAATATTTTGGAAAGTGTAAGATAACCTTGAGAGAGGTTAGACGTGAAAGAATTCCTCCTACTCAGTGGTTATGACGGTAACTCGTTCTCAGATCCGTGACTGGATGTCTGTGGTGATTTAGCTGGTTTAACTAAGTACCATGCTGCTGGGCTAAGTTTCTTTGCAGAGCTTTATTGAAACTGACCACAGCCACTCAGAATCCTGGGATCAACTTTAGCTTTGTTTGCTCAGCACCTGTGCCTACAGCAATGGCGACCTCTGGTTGATCCAGAGAGCTCTATGAACTTAGAGTGCTCAACCTTTTGTCTGATTTCCTAACCTCACTCCCTTCTTCACTGTTTTTAATGCTACAGGGCATGGATTTACTTTTAAAATTTAAAAGGGGATTAATTCTAATTTTGTTTTGAAAATATTTTTTTTTAATTTTTAGAATTTAAAAACACCCTTTGAAATGTTTAGAGATACCCCAGGGTGTTGCAAATGGATCTGAGGTTCCACTTTGTCATTATGCAATCTTTTCTCAGCCGTACTAGTGTGGTTTTCCCGAAATGTTCACACTATTTTCTCTCACTCTTGAGCGGCATATGCTTCATTTCTCACAGAAGATACAATAAAATGCTCTTCCAGTACTCTTTTTTTCTCTGTACTCGTGGGCTTTCTCGGTGACTTATATGCCATTTTACTTATAAATGTTTTCCCAGTTAGCTTGTATTGTGCTGCGTTATTTTTCTATTCTCTACTTTACATCATTCATGAGAGGTCTTCACCCTAACTGCTGAAAGATAACTGGCACGATGTGACCAGTGTTCCAAATCATTAAACCAGAATGACTCAGAGTGAAGACAAGTTCATCAAAGATTAAAAGTTATTATAGGATGTGCAGAGATATACCCTAAAATACTGGGGAAATTGTCCAAGAGTATAAAATTGAATACTAGTCCAAACATTCATTTGAAAGTCCACTTGACAAACTTATTCAGACTGAAAGGGCAAAAATTGCTTAACCTTTTTGCTGAGCACTGAAACAGTCAATGGGGTAATAATTGAGTGAGCAAAGAGGGGTGTAGAGAAGGCAAATCAACGCTAGAGGGGATCCATACAGGTGACAACATGAGCATAAGAGTAGGGTCAGGGCCTAGTGTCCCTTACTGAGCGTGAGAAGATGACACTGGCCAAAAGGAAATGAGACGTATTGAGAAACAATGAGAAAAGGAATGTGTGGCCAGATAATGAAGGGATTTGAGTCTCTAGCTACAAATAAGAAACTGTAATGATAGTATTAAGTTTGTGATGCTGTTTTGAGGTAAGATTTGTTTGTGTACATTTCTTTTTTTAGGACTTTTTAAAGTTAACCTCTAGAGAGCAGTATAAATTGGAATTTTGGAGAAAGTAGGGCAGCTAAATGCCAATTCATTTGAAAAGTTACATGATGTTAATGTATTTGTTGACATAAATTATTAGCAAAAGGGGGAAAAACTAGAATCATAAAAATTCTCATGCAGAGGAAGTGATCTCACTTCCGCTTTTGTTGGTCAGTAATTGTTTACAGGCTTCCCTTTTCTCACTTGATGTAGCCATCCTTTCCACGTGATGGAGGAATAATGTGACACATCAGGACAAAATCTATGAGCAAAGGCCTAAGGTGATAATGCTGTGACTCTCGGCTCTTAGTCAAACATGCGTGCAGCCCAAGCTCACAAAGGTTCCTTAATGTCTGCTCCCCAGCAAGGTGTTGGAAACAGGCCCGCTGTGTTTTGATTTATTGTGAGAACAGATAACCTTCTAAGATAGTGGAATATGTGCTTGATTTATCTTTGTTCTATTCTATTGAGCAGGGTGAGGTAACCCTAGGGTTAATCTAGGCACGGAACTAGGAAGGGAAAAGTTGGCTTGGACAAATTCTGTGTTATAGATGAAGTATAAATCACCTCCTCAAAATCTAATGAAGTAAGGACAAAACATCAGCAGTTAGCATCAACTTGAGCGTTATGGTCTGGGTGTCGGCCACTCCTTACTCTATTGGGTAACGACAAAGCTCTCAGTAAAAACGAGAGCAGAAGATCCAGCCTACTGAGACCCAGTTTGACCCTGCACTTAATTTACAGAGTGACAGAGGAGTGGCTGCCTTCACTTTAGCTGTTTGTGCTCTGAGAGCACCGGACGAGGTGAGCTGGGCTGCATGAGTCTCCCTCGGACTTTGGATAAGCCACCCAGCGTCTCTGGGTTTCAATTTCGCCACAAGCATAGGACTAGAAATCTGAGAATCAAGTTCATAAAAATTTCTTCAAATTCTTGAGAATTATGATGTACTATGCACATCCCCAGGAATAGCAGTATTGGCTGCTGAGGTAAACGAGTGGTTCCCACAACCTGGTGTCCGAGAAGGGACTGTTTTTATTCTTTTGAAAGCCTAATGGAACGCTTTTATGTAGGAGCACTGAGGCGGTCCGGGCTGATTTTGCCTGGGAGAGTACAAATTTAATGTGATGACTTTGGGAGGCCCATGCTGTTCAGAGGTATTGACTGGTGTATACATATGTCCTTGATTAGTGAGAAATAGAATGTGAATTAGTAAATTCAGTCATCCCAATAGGTAAAATAGTTGAAAAATATGAAATCCCTGTGGAATAAGGAAAGAAAATAATTGAGGTCCACAATCTCTTATCTAGAACGCTTGGGGCCAGAAATGTTGTAAAATTCAGAAAATCTTTGGATTTTAGAAATGTGCTGGGATGCCTAGAGCATGCATTAAGTAACCTCTTCGGAAGGATCTTGATCCGCACTCCTTAATTTAACACATTAATACTCCTACAATTAGAGTCATGAATAAACACTCTGACTATTCAATGAGATGAAATATTGTGAGAACAGATAACCTTCTAAAATAGCAGGACATACGCTTGATTTATCTTTGTTCTATTCTATTGAGCAGGTGGGGTAGCTCTTGTGTTAATCTAGGCAGAGAACTAAGAGCAGAAAAACTGGCTTGGACAAAAAGAAAGGCTAAGTGGCCTCATAGCAGTTAAGATCAGATTTTCTTACCAAATTAGTTTGGTGTGAACTTACAAGAACCTTGTGAACCTTTTTTGGATTTGTGAATTGTGGCTAAAGTGTTACGGAGGGACCTGATTAAGTAACCAACCAATCACTGAGCAATTACCATGTGCCAGCAATAAGGGGGTGTCATTTGCACTAATCTTTGTAAGCAACCTGTCGAAGTAAACATTGTTATCCATTATCCATAATTTACAAATCAGGAGACAAAGCTCAAACACAGTCAGTGAGTAGCCAGAGGCCACACTAATATGTAGCAGAGCTGGGGTTTGAACTCAGCTCATTTTGGCTCTGAAGACAAAAGACAATGTTGTTAGCTCACTGCTTGGTCAAGGCCCTTTGTTAGTGTGATTATCTGCCCTGTTGCCTGCATAGTTTAAAAAAAAAAAGCCTTGAAAATTTAATTAGGATTTCTCTCCTCACTCTGCACAGTCCCCCTGGAAAAGTTCATGCAATGATCATTTACAAACTAATGACCCCCAGATGGATCTGTACCCCATTTCTGGGCATCACACCGAATATTCAACTTAGCATTGGGCACCTCCACGTAGCTGTCTCTCTGGCCCAGCAAGTTCCAAATGGAACTAGTCATCTTCCTCCTCAACCCTTCTCCTCTGTCAGCATTCCCAGTTCTACCATCTCAGTTACCCCTCAGCCAAAACCCTCCACTCTCCTCCCTTTCCAACTCTATTAACCACTAAGTCCTGGGGGTGCAGCTGGAGAGCAGTATGGAAGAGGCTGTGGGTTTCAAAGGACAGTTATTCAAATTACCAGTAGGAAATGTCAGACCCTTTCACCATTCCCAGATGGTATGTATAAAGTGAAGGTTCTGACCAATTGTGGCCAGCCGAAGGAGCTTCAAATCCCGTCCAGCTGCTTAATAATAAACTAGCACATGTTAAACCCTAAAACTGTACTTGATATTCTAGACCATATATATGTGTTATGAAGTCTGCTATCTTTGATCTCAAACTTAGCTGTATTTTAGCTGTTTGGGTGGCTGTGTTGCGATGTTGAGTAGCTAAGTGGGTAGCATGCTCTCCAGTAACAACGCCTCTAGCAACCAACCTTTGTGCCAGACTTGTCCTGCTCTGCTAAAGAGTGAAGTAACAGCCATCTGTTTTTTCATTTCCACCTTTAGGTAAAAAGCCAAACCTGAAAGTCCACATCAATACCACAAGTGACTCCATCTTCTTGAAGTTCCTGCGTCCAAATCCTAATGTAAAACTGGAAGGCTTCCTCCTGGGTTATGGCAGCAACTTGTCACCAAACCAGTACTTCCCTCTTCCCGCGGAGGGGAGACACACTGAGGCCGTAGTGGGTAAGATGCTTGGGTCTCGGGCGGGGGAAGAAGAGGTAACAGGTAATTGGTGTTACATGAGTTGGGAATCTTGAAGCCAAACACCATTTCTTCTACATCCTCAGCAGGACAGAACGCCAGAATGACAATCATCTTCATGATTGTTGTAACCCATAGCACAGTTCTTCACATCAAAAAAATATGTAATCCATACTTTGCATGTACTGCAGAAAAAATCAACTTCATTGCCATTATACCTGCAACCCTCATCACGTAACTTAAATTGCATAGTGAAAAAATAAGCTAAAACGCCTGTTTAAATCTCTGTAACATAGCTTGTTTCTGTGTATTAATTTTCCTTCTCGCTGTGTCTTTACTTTCTCCTGGTGGAAAATGTCATCTATAGCTTTCTTGGTGTCTCTCCATGACAAGCCACCTTTAAAAAGGAAAGAAAATGTATTATACTCATAAAATTTTAGAGTCTTTCTGACAAAAGGATTGAAGTTTTTGTATGTATTATAAAATTTTACATTCCTTTGAAAATGTTTTCAATCACATTGAAATGTAATTTGAGGATGTGGGCACCTTCAAGCCTTGTCCAGAAAGGTTATTTGCAAATAAAACCTTTTTAAAGGATAGCATTTTTTTAAAAGGGGTCATCTATTACAAATGCTTTTAAAGGCTTTCTGAACAGTTTAAGATGATATTTATCGTTTGCTCCACTGGTAAGATTATCGCTAAGGGGCCTGTCCATGAACGGCTGATGGTTGATCCTGTAACTGCATTAGATTTGGATTCAGGTTTTTTTGGGAAAAAATACTTTATAGGTAGCACTGTGTGTTTCCTAACAACTCACAAAAGAGGTGCATGATGGCTGATGTTGCAATTTGTGATGGTGAGACTGTTGGGTGTGTGTAGGTGGCTTCAGCCTGAGCCCTCCGTTATAAAATTCACCATCAAATTTTTACTTAATGGTGTTAGCATCTATCAGTGATCATTGCCCAGATCAATTATTTTATACAGGGCTTGTAAAATGGCAGTTTTTCATTCTAGACATATTCTAGATAGACTCTAATTCTATCATTCCTGCTGCGTTTTTTAGCTGAAATTCTACAATAAAGAAGAATTTCCTCTTATTTACTTTTTAAATTTCCCTATATAGTGACTTAGGAAAGACAGGACAAGTTCTCATTTTAATGAGTTGGTGCCCTGGTAATCTCCAGTGACCAATGATATTGTTTGTTTTATGATCGATAAGAATGCAGTGATTTTTATGTATGTAGTGGGTTTTAATCCATACGTCACTTCTCCATCCCTTGTCGTTCTTTTCATCGTCCAGCTTGAATATGGCTGTTTACCTCATTCGCTATTAGACTGTGAACTCCTTTAGGTCAGGCTTTGTGCCCCCTACTTTGTGATTCATAGCACAATGATCTCCACCGAGTAGACGGGCAAGGAGCATTCATGGCACTGAACTGACCACACTCAAGTCTGTGTAGCATATTCAGGCTGGAGAGGCCCTGAGAGATGGTTTGATCAAGGCCCTTGTCATCGGCGATCCAAGATAGGTAAAATACATACATTGCTGTGTACCTTAAAGACCTCTAGGGACAAAGATTCCTACACTTCTTCTGGAAGGCTGTTCCAAGTAGCATTTTTAAAACTCTTATCTCATCTTTTGGATCAATATGTTCTCTTTATTAATCTCCTTTCTCTTCTAGTATTCTAGTGGAAAAGAGAAATCGTTCCTCTTAGATATTTCCTTTTCCATCATGTCTTATGCCAAGGAATCTGTTTACTCCTACTTTTATTTCTTCAAAATGGACTTGTATTTCCAAGTTAAATGTTGTTCTTTGGTTGCTTGAATTGATTATTTATAGTCTCATAATGATTGAGTTTGTATTAATTGCTCCTCATTGATTAAGCAGATGTCCATTAGTTTTGATTGCTGCTATAACAAATTACCACAAACTTGGTGGCTTAAACATCACAGATTTATTATCTTACAGTCTGTAGGTCAGAAGCCCAACTCAGGTCTCTGGGCTAAAGTCAGGATGTGGGCAGGTGTGCCGTCCCTCCGCAGGCCCTGAGGGGAAGCTGTTTCCTTGCTTTCTGTGGTTTCTGGAGGCTGCACACACTCCTCTTCCCCCTTCAGTGCTAACAGAAGTGGGCCAAGCACTTCTCCTACCACGTCAGTCTGATCACCCCTTCTGCTCTCTCTTCCACTTTTAAAGGTCCTTGTGCTCATATTGAGCCCACCTGCGTAATCCAGGACGCTCTCGCTATTTTAAGATCAGCTGATTAGCAAACTTAATTCTACCTGCAACCTTAATTCCCCTTTGTCCTGTAACCTGGCCTACTCACAGGTCCTGGGGGTTAGGATGCGGATGACCTTTGAGGGGCCGTGATTCTGTGATTCGACCACAAACTGTTTGAAATTTGTGTCTGTATTCTATCCCCTGCCCCCAATTCTCAATTCTGCTCATCTGTAAAATGGTAGTAAAGTCCATTTTTCACAGATGTGCTGTGGGCGTGTTAGTGGATTCATGATCACAAAGTGATGGGTTGAAATCCCTGGAGAGCAAGGTGCTGTACAAGAGCAAAGAATTATTATTTCTTTAAGGAAAAAAAGCATCACTTACAGCTCGTCCACTTACTTGCCTCAGTAACAGGATAGTGTATTTGTTCAGTTGCACTGAACCATACCCAAACATAGGAACTTACGTTCATTTTCAAAACAAATATGAAGTGCATATCGTCTGACACATTTCACTTGTGTGATGTGTTTAAAAGATGCCACCTTTGAAATAAGAAGCTATTGATCATTCAGAAATATTCAAGTTAACATTTAGTGATCTGTGGAGTAACACTCCTACTAAATAATCACCTATAAGTATTTCTACATTTACTTTAACATCTGTCTGTCTGTCCACCTATTGTTGACACAGATATTTTCAAAAGTTACATACTGGTCTTACAGGTAAGACCAGGGACAAAAATTCCTACACTAAAAACACAATATTCCCTTTTGCTGTTTTGGAAATTAAGATTCATATGAAACATCTGTAAAAATCTTACTTCTGTAAAATGTTCTAAGATTTTAGTAGGTTAATTGGAGCAGAATAGGTAGTATTTTCCCAGGTGACTATTAATAAATATTAATGGCCATGAGAGTCCTGCCGTGATGTGATTGAACATGGCTCACATATAGAAGGCTCCCGTATCGTCTTGTTACCCACATCACGAACATTCTCGTTTCCGGTTTATGCGTCCAGTTTTTGCTTTGTTACTTTCACGTTCAGCTGTTGGTAATTTTGCAAACATCCAATAAAGTGAAAAATGAGAATTCTTTTACAGCAAATCTCTAGAGACTCATATTTTATGATGTTCTTCTGCCATTCGAAACTACTTTAATCAATGTCACCTGGGAGGGAAATTCCATCAATTATGTAGTGCAAGTTAAGGAGATATTTTAGTATCCATACTGCAAGAAATTGCAAAAAAAATCATATATTTGTCACTACCACGAATTCTGAGTAAAGAATTTGTCTTCCAACCAGGCGTTAGGACTCCAAAGAGATGTGAGGGGGCAAATTTCTTAGCTCTCATGTTCTCACAGCTGCTAACCCTACAGAGTGTGTGTCTCCCACTCAGCCTTTGGCCCCTTTGCCACCTTCCCTGTCACCATCTTGCCTACAGCCCCTTAGAAGGATTCCTGCGCTAGGTGGCAAGGAGGAGGACACAGTACTAACAGCCCTGTAGACACTCTGCACTGGAAAGAACTAGAATGCTGGTATCTGCATTCTAGGAAAGCTCTGCCTCTGCTCGGAGAGGCAGCGTAACGTGAGGAAAGAATATGTATGTACTTTTGAATCAGACCTGGGTTCAAATCGAACACAGCTACTTACCGCGGAGTAGTTCTGGGTAAGTCACTCAACTTCTCAGTTTCGTTTTTCTCATACATAAAATAGACAATAATCTTTCAGGAGTGTTGTGAAGACTATAGATAAATCATACAAGGCAGATAATATAAACCCTCGTACAGAGTAGGTGTGTTTTATAGGTTTTGTCAGTTGCTACCATAAGAGGCTGAGTGGTCTGGGATAATTTACCTAACCTTTCTGAGCTTTGTTCGTCTCAACTGCTAATAATCAGTGAGCTAAGTCACCACTGAAGTTCTGCTCAGCGCTAAGATTTACTGCCTAGGGTGAAAACCCCTGGTCTAAGAGGTAGTGCTGTGGTTTTTCTGTTCGGTTTGTTTTGTGGAGGATGGCGTGTCAACAGAATTGTAGAGGTAGATTGCTGTAGTGGAGCTGTCAGTTACTGAAGGGAAGTAACCATACTCATCTCTCTGTTGCACCTAAGAAACGTTTTCTTGGATGGGACAACTCCAAACACAGATTAAGAAACAAAGGAAGAAGCAAAGTCTAAGAGCGTGGCCCAGTGCCCTGGGTGCGCACACCCCTCCTCCCGCAGCCGTGACCGTCTGTTGGTCCTCATGGGGGAATTCCTCTTCGGCGAACTTGGCTGAGTGGAGTCATAGGTGCCTCTTGGAGTTCCACAGCTGTGGCCTCCAAAGGAGAATAAGGCGAATCCTCAAAAGATACGGCAGACAGGGTTTGTCATCTCCAGATGTCACTTTTCCCATCCCTGTCTTACTCAAATAAATCAATTTTTAGCAAGAACAGCAAAAATCTTGACCTGTCTTACTAAACAGACCAAAATATGAGCATGAAACTATTTCATTTACTTAACTGATGGTAATTTTATCTCAGCATGTTCAGGCCAAAATTTAATCATCAGTTTCTTATTCTGAAGTTTCTCACTTTTTTATTTCACAGGGGAGAATTAATTTAAAAAACTTTGAATAAAGTTTGTTTGTAATGATTGATCCAGATATAAATAAATATAAATTATATGCTTATAAATTTTATGCAATTTATATTCCTATAGATTATTAATACCTCTTACAAGTTCTATCCTTAATTTTTGCATTTGTGTGGAAAGCAAAAGGAAACACACAATTTTTCTTCTCTCATCATTGCAACCCTTAGACTTCAGCTGTCCTTGTCTATCTCTTTGTCATAAAAATGTTTAAGCAAGCTCCACGCATTGTTATGGAAGTGGGATGAAATATAACATAATGGAGATTGCTACTACTTATGACACTGAAGGAGGAATATCACCCTAATGGCAAAAAAGAAGTGAATATTTATTGTGGGAAGTGCCACATGGACGGTGATGGTGGAGTCATTGAAGAAAAAGAGCTGGAAAGAGAGGTTGGAAATAAATAACTGGAGGAATTAAGCTGAAAAATAACTATTGAGAAAGGAGCAGGATAAACCAACAGGAGGAAAAGATGAGGTGGCAGCCATTGAAAGCAGCCCAGTCTCCCTCTTCCCTGCCAGAGTCCTTAGAGAATTAGCAAGAGGCTATGAGAGGAAAGAGCAAAATAGCGGCCAGCGGTGAAGCCGAGGCAGGCCCGAAACGCAGCCGAGGGATGGTGGTTACGCAGGGAGGTGGAATCATTAGCGCCCTTTGACGCACAAGGACACGGAAGCACCGAGTGATTAAGTCAAGCTCCTCCAGTTACTCAGCTAGTAAATGGCAGATCTGGAGCTTGAACCCAACCAGTGTGGCTCTGGAAGCTGAGCTCTGGAACACTGTACTCTGCCTCTCGAAACGGAGGGAGTCTCACCTGTTCTTCTACAGTAGAAAGTACACACAAGCCCCTGATTTGTTGCTTAATAACGTCCTGTAAACAGTAAACAGAAAACAAAGCCGTGTACTATGGAAGGAGCCATTGGCTACCTAACTCATTAAGGTTTAAATGAGTTAAAATATGTAAAGCACTTATTGTGCCCCCAAAACTTGTTCTCTTCCACCCCTTCCACCACCACCACCGTGTCTATTAAATAGAAGCTTCCATCCATCAAGTTCTACCTCCTCTCCTCTCCGCAAGGCCATCACTGGCCAAGGCAGTCGACATTTATGAGCTTCTCCATGCATATCCTAGAGGATGAGGATTTTCTTTCACCACCATTCTTAATAAATGGCTATTTGTCTTGTCTGCTCCCATGCTCCACCCAAATAGAAAACTCCCAGAAGCTAAGGACCCAAGGGGCCTTCAGTTTCTTCTTTCCCTCCATTTGTCATAAATTTAGAAGCCCAATGAACAAATGAATGGGAGAGAAGTCTGACACAGCTGTGGGTCACATTTAAGCTGGATTTTTCTCTTTTGTTTAAAACTATTTTCAAAATGTCAACTAATTCTTACTTAGTTCTTTCATCTGGAAATAGTTTCACCACTTGGGAAGTATTTGGCTTTAAATCTTCCAAAGTAATCCAAATTTTTCATTAAAAACAATAGGCATCTCAGAATCTCTTGATTTTCCTCCCACTTGCAAAATTTAGCAGAACTTAAGCTTCCAAGGGTTTTTTAAGGAAATTGGCCTAGTGGGTATCAATTTTTAAATAAATGTTATGCCATCACTTAATTCACCATGAGTTTACACCAGAAAGGCCTAGTTTGATAATAAGATGACCATTTCATCAAGTTTTGATAAAGATAACATTTTTTCAAAGTTCTGTTTTTTTTCTATTGGATTCGAATATAATGTTTCCATGGTCTTCCTGACCTCACCAAACAATAGATAAACTGTCTCCAAGTCTATCTTTTCTTGGAAATACAATAAAGCAAACACAATATTTTAATACAAAGCACAAGAATTTTTTTAAATGTATTGCACAGTGCACTGAGGCCAAAATTTAACTTTTAAAAATTCATTCCTGATTATGTCTAGAAGGGTCCCCCAAAATAGTTTATGGCCATTTTGTCATGGGCCAAAATATACCCTGTCCCAGATTTATTGCAAGAGGCTTGCTGTTGAGAAGGGGTCCTAAATGGAAAGACAGCTGCCAACAGAAGGATCAATTAGACGGTAACCTGGAACAGATATACAAGATAATGCTTAGACTTTACAATTTCCTTTACTTTTAGGAATACATCTCAAAACCAAGGAATACAGTCAAATCCTAGTTCCTAATTACCCACAAATTATTTCCTTTAAACATCTACTCTCCCTGACACATATTGATCATACCTGAAGTCCAGTGTTGCAGAGGCCACCCTTGGGTTATGTTCTGTTGTGGGTTGTCCCTAATTGTTCTCATTGTTTGTTTGTTTTCATCTGTCATGTCTCACCAGCTACGTAGTGAGCTCCTCCTCTGAGTCCCACTTTTCCTTGGGTTCTCCACGATCAGGGAGAATGCATCTGTGGGTGTAGGTGCTGACCATCTAGTGTCAGACCTGATGGCAGGTCTGCTGGGGAAGCCTCCCAGGCAACAAGATAAAAAGTCCCTTCGCCCTGAGCGGTAATAGCCAGGAGAAAAGAATTATTCAACTGGTTAAGGCATTGACCCACCCTATTTCTGAGATCTGGTGAAGGCGTACACCTGTTGCTGTGGCATAATTATTAACAGCACTCCCCGTTCTCTCAGAAGTGTCCCAGTTTAGTTGAAAAGTTTTATGCTTAATCTACATATGGGACAAAGCCTTGAATTCTAAGCATGGTCCCAAGGTCTTTCCTCATCTGACTCCAAGCTAATAGCCCAGCCTTTTCTCCTGCCACCAGGGACACTTCTCGATGGGAAAGGAGGAGCAACACCAAGAAGAGGTTCTCCTCTGATGCAGTCCACTCCCCAGGCTGTGTGTGTAGGGGCTGCTCAACAAATGCTGGGGTGGACCTTCTCACCTGTGAGCTGATGACCTCGTGTTGTTGAGCACCTGCCACGTGCTGGGCCAAGGGCTTCACGGAAATGCGTCATTAAATCCTCACAGCAAACCTTCGAAGCAGGTGCTACTAGTACCGTCTTCCTTCCAATGAAGACAGTAAATCCCTGAGAAGTTAAGAAATCTACAGGTGCAGGCTGGCTCCAGGGCCTGTGCTCTCGGCCACCATCCACAGTGCTTTCCCCACCACGTGTCAGTATTCTGTTCCCTTCAAATCCCGCGTAAAAACTCATCTCATGGGAATTATTCCTGACTGCTCTCCCCGACTTGCTGATGCTGACCAGAGCATTTAAAGAGAAAGAAGAAAACCAGGCTGATGTGAAGGCTTCGGCATACCGTCTGAAGCTAATGTGATCCAGCTTTATTATTTAAAGAAATATATCTGAATGAAGTCCTGATTTTTCAATAGTATTTCCTGCAGGGATAATATTAACGAAGTGAGGAACTCGCTGGAAATTGTGCGTGTGCGTGTCCAGGTTCCCCTTCAAGAGTGAGCCCTCGCCAAACCATAAACCAGCTCACAGACAACACCCCACCCTCAATCTTCCTGTGAGGTGCACACAGAAAACACAGACAAGGGAAAAACAAAACCACAGGCAATAAAGTCAACAATTCCAATGTCTAACAGGTCTCCTAAACTCGGAAAGGCTGTGTCCTGGCTGAGGGGGCAAGAGAAACCGTTCAAACCTGTTTGCAGTGTCAGGGAGGAATCTGTCACAGCCTGAAAGCAAAGCAGGGTTAGCTTGGGACAGTGGCTGAATAAGATGCTCCAGACTGGATGCCAGGACCAGGGGAAATAAAGAGCAACCTGGTGCCTCAGAGCTGGTGTGGGTGTGCGGGGATTGGGAGTGGAAGGGTCGGGTCAGGGCTGGCTTCGTGGGCATGTGACCAGCACACTGAGCGCAGTGCATTTGAAAGCTGAATGCTTTGCTGTTGCTGCCTTGAAATTCTCGGTAGTTTTACCTTTCAGCTTCCTTTTGCCAGAGAGGCCAGATGGGACAGTGGTGCATGTGCTGAGGGCTGGGCCCCTGGCCTCTTGCGTCTTGGCCTCCCACTGCCTCCCCTTGCTTGAATCTCAACTCCTGCCCCCTGGTCCCCAGCACCCCTGCCCCCACCCCCACTCAGCCACTGCCACTGACCTTGCCTTCAGCGGGGCCTTGGGTGTGGATGCAGGGAGGGCCTGGTGTGCACATCCCTGTGGCGACATCCAGCAGGACATGGCAGCAGCGGTCCCTGCCTGGGCTGGCAGTGTCACAGTGCATTCAGTGGTTGATTTGGCGATGCGAACCTGTAACCCACCCCATTCAGGTACATGGTCTGTCCTGGTGCAGAGCTTACAATCCCTTGGGGTCTGTGGGCTAGAGAGATTGGCTTGTCTGCCCTGCAGCATGTGGTAAGGGGTCCTGAGGCTGCCCCTGGTGGGAGAGGCTCCATGCAGTCAGGCGAGAGGGGTGGGGGGAGGGGGGAGGGGCTGCACTCATCCACAGAGCCCAACGTGAGATAGCCAGTACATACCATGACAGGCAAGACAGAGGCTAGGGAAAAGGAAACAACTTATATTTTAGTGTTGTTAATGTCACTTTTTTCTCCTTCTTTTAAAATAGGGGTCCCAGCTTTTGATTTTGCATTGATTGGGCATGAAGTATGTAGTTGGAGCTGAGTGAAGTATGTGTGATCTTGATAGCATTGCCGCCCCAGCCCACTGAAATTAAAGTAAAACTCTCAGAAACAGCTTCCAGCAATGACTCGCTCATTGGAATATGTCTTTGAAATGCCCCTCTGGAAAAAGGGAGCGTCTTCCCATCCAGGCTGTTTTGTAAGCTGTGAAGAGCGCAGGAATGTGGCAGAGCCTTTGGGGCACACGTTCCTGGATTCAGGAAAAGCCCTTTTTCCCCCCAACCTCTTCTTCCACCCCTTCCTGTGCCACATTCCCTCTTCCAATGGAAGCCGTTTCCATTTCATGTTTAGAGGTCCACTCACGCACTGTACAGTGGGGAGGTGAGGGCCTGCTTCATTCTCACCTCTGTCATGGATGGCCAACCACTCTGAACGTCTCCTCTTGTAACACACATACCGACGTATGCTGTCAGCTCCCTTGGGAACAAGTCTGTGACTGAACATTCTGGAATCCTACCAGGGGTGGATGTTCCCAGTCATTTCTGCATTAGCGATTGCTCTGTGGCACCAGGTGGCTGTGCCTCTACTGACCATGCAACTTTCACCCTTGTCCCGGACCGCGTGGGGGCCACGGCCTGCAGGCTGCCTCTTCAAGGCTGTGAGAAGCCAGCCTCTCTCTCTGAGCCCCTGGGCATAACAGAATGTTCTGTTAAAGTGGGCATTGGTTCATTATTCAACCAATTTTGTAATGTTTAATGGGAATAATTACTGAACAGTATAGGATTTGCTTTAAATTATTTTTTGCAGTAAAAAAGGAAAAAGATTATTCTTACACACAAAACCGCATATTTTTTATAAGAAAAAACTTTAAAGGAAAAAACAGTTCTACAGAGGCTTATGAAAGACTAATTCTGTGGTTAAAGTTTACCAGCTTTCTAAAAAAGATAATTTTCTTTTGCTGACAGTGCTATTCCTGAAACCCGAAATTATTTTTTTCTTTCTTCCTGTGAACCCTGCACAGAGGAACAGATTCATTCATTCTTGCAGAAAATCTTGTGCGGTTGCTGTGTTTCCAGATTTAAAGGTACAAAACACAAACTGAGGCGGACCAGATCCAGCATGAGCCCCAGCCCACCAGGTCTTCCTACAGGGACTTAGGAAGACTCAAAAAGGTGGAGGCCTTATAGGAGTTTGTGATGAAGCATAATTCTATAGACGTTCATTTTTACGTACAACGAAGGGAAGGGCAAGATACTACTAATCTAAGTGATTTATTAGAAATTGCTAAACTTTTATATTCATAACCTCAGTAAGCACAGTCAATTTAGTGCAGTACTGACATCATTACTGACATTTATATTCGTAAACTCAGTAAGCATAGTCGATTTAGTAAATTACTGTCTTAGAACAGCTCTGTCTTCTGTTTGGACTTCTGGCTACCATGCAACTTCGCAAAGCTCCAACTTAGCACGTGCCCAAGCAGACAGCAGAATTTTCTCCAATTTTCTAACAAGTACCTCATCAGTGTATTTCCAGAAGGGACACCAAACTTCCTGAAAGGGCATCATGTTGTTCTTGAGTTGGTCAAAGATGTTCTTCACCAGCCGGCCCGGTGGCACAGCGGTTAAGTTTGCACGTTTTACTTCGGGGGCCCAGGGTTCTCTTGTTTGGATCCTGGGTGCAGACCTACACATCACTCATCAAGCCATGCTGTGGCAGGTGTCCCACGTATAAAGTAGAGGAAGATGGGCATGGATGTTAGCTCAGGGCCAATCTTCTTCAGCAAAAAGAGGAGGATTGGCAGCTGACGTTAGCTCAGGGCTAATCTTCCTCAAAAAATAAAAAAAACACACAAACTTGTGAATCTGAATAAAATACTGTTAGGAAAAAAAGATGCTCTTGAGTTGGTCAAGACTATCAATTGCTGCTGTTCTAGCTTTTTAATCCGTGATTACTCTAGCGTCACTTAATTATTGTGGGTGTATTTTGTGGTTGATCCTGCCCTTTGGAGGGATGTGTCTATTGCATCCACAAGGTTTGAGCCTCTTATTTTAACTGGGCTTCAGAATGGATGTGGACTCCAGTTCAAATGTGAATCATTTGTACCCCGTTGCTGAAACTGATTTGCTGTTGTGTCAATTTGTTATTGTTACTTTGTTGATGGAATGTGAGAATGGGTGGGGTGGGTGGGGAGCAAGGTTGGGTACTCTGACTGATAAATGGCCTTTCAAGAAATGAGCAGACCAGTGGCATTTTACTGTCTTTTCACATTCCCACCCCACCAGACTGCGTACCTTTCTCTCTCGGTGAGGCTCCCTTCACGGGCCAGCAGGTGTCTGCGGAGGCAGCTATGACAGAATTGCGACCTCCTGGGCCTGGCCAGGGCTGTTTGCCGACCTGTTCCACGACCATGCTTAAGAGAGTCTTCTTTTTCAGAATTAAGTGCGTGAGTGAAACTCTCTGCCTGAGCTTAAAGCACAAGGAGGCTTTTCAAGGGTATTTTTCAAACAGACATGACTCAATGTTAGTGTCGATGAAATAAGGCGCAGGAGTGGTCTGCCAAAGGTTAGAAGCTGAAGGGAATTCTGCAGTTTGGACTGCCCCCGCTCAGTTCAGATTACAGCTAAGTGTGGCATGTGGCTTGCAGATGCAAAGAAAAATTGATAATATTTCTGTATGGAGATTTCCACGACCATGGATTTCTTTCAGATTTTGTAGGTGATTTTATTCTTAACTTATTAGAAGTCTTAAGACGTGCCACATTGCCTTCCAGTAAAAATAGTTACCTTATTTCATGAAATTCTAAAGCTCCTTTAACTGTAAATCACAACACTGTTTTATATAAAACTAAGAAAGAATAAAGCTCCCAGTTAATGACACGGTTTTGCATCTCTTAGGGCTGTCATTTTATGCTTATTGAAAGAGCTTCCTTTGACTCATTGATACATAAATTTTATATTATCTATTCTTTTTATAAAAAGAGCTGATCTTGTTTTTTAATAAACTCTGTATGTTAGAATGGCTTTAGATTCACAGAAAAGTTGCAAGTGTGGTATAGAGAATTCCTGTATACTTTACATGCAACATCTTCTAGTCTCTATAACTTATGTTATGGTACATTTGTCATAACTAATGAGCCAGTATTGAGATACTATTAACTGAAGTGCATGCTTTATTTGAGCTTCTTTGTTTTTACCTAAGATCCCTTTTCTGTCCCAGGATCTCCCCCAGGCTACCACGTTCCATCTCGTCGTGCCTCCTTAGACTCCTGGAGACTGTCAGTCTCCTAAACTGTCCTTGTTTTTGATGACCTTAACACTTTGGAGGAGTCCTCATTGGGTATTTTGTAGAATGTCTTTCAATTTAGTTTTGTCTCATGTTTTTCTCATGGTTAGACTGGAGTTTAGGTTTTATAGAGGAAGATATCTACCACTTTAAAAAAACAGGAGGAAAATAAGCAAAAGAAAAGTTAAAACTGCTAAATATTCTTCACCTTGGGAGTCCAGCTCTTCTGCTTCGCCTTTTGACTCAGAGTTCTCGGGATCCTCATTTTTCCATACCGCATCACTCTCTGTGCCAGCAAAACACTGGTGATGTGACATTTGGGAAACACTCTGCACTGGGTTTTCTTCCAAATCAAGGACACTCTTCTGCCCGTTCTGAAGCCCTCACTTTCTTGACCTTACTGGAAGGTGTCAGGCAATGACAGCAAGGTCACAACTGCCCCTAGCCAACGTAAGAGACCAGCGACTGTGAAACACACTTGAGAGATTTTAAAAGCTGGGCAGGGGGTGCGGGGGGAGTCTTAGAACCAATGAAATATGGTATTCTGAGTTTTTAATATGCCATTTTTTTTTCTTATAAAACAGCTTTATATTCAATATTGTTAAATTACCATCTGGGGTTCAGACATGACTATGTTGCTTTTATGTCTCCAAGTCAAATTAAAACCACTAAACTCCCAACTGTTAGATTGGTAAGAAATTGACCTATTCTCATTAGGACTCTATCCATCTCCGCTGCCCCCTCAGATTCCACAATACTGAGGAGCTGCTGCAGTCCAAATGGAGGTCCATCCAACTTCCACATGCGGTGGAAGAGCCCCAGGCTTCATTCCGTTCATGGCTACCTCCCCTGTGCTGACCCCCATTGTGTTCTGGTCCTCCAGTGTATCGGGTGCCTGCTGGCCAAAATCTCGGCACAGACTGGCACAACTCAGAGGAGACCCCTTCTGTGAGCAGGCCTCTGGCTCAGTGCCCAGTGTTCATCCTTCTCAAGATGCCAGCTCTCCAACCCGGAGGCATTTCTAAAGCTCTAGCTACCTCAGGAGGGTAAGAGGAGATTCCAGCCTTTTCCCCTGGGTGCCCACACGGAATTGTCTTTCTCCCTCTCCGGGATGAACTGAGGATTAAGCCTCAACGTTCTTTTTAAACCTCCAAATCACAATGGGAATAATCCCATCTACGTGTGGTTTTTTAAACATCAAAAATTAACCTAATTACTGACAAAATGTGTTTATGGACTGCCTTTAACAGGCTGAACGTCCCCTGGAAATTTATTTGGATCTTGAAACTTCTCTCCAGGCCTTGAAGAGTGTCTGAGATGATGTCCACCTTCCTTGATTGGGTCCAAAGGGACCCAGACCTTGAAAGCACAGTAGTGTGAGCAGAGCGGTGCCTGGCCCCACTCCTGTCAGAGTAAGGTCTGGTCTCTAACAAGACGTTTGCAAGCCAGCTGTCTTAGTTCACGGGGCTGGTGGCTGTCTACACCTTATGATGTCGGGGCCTGGGGAAAGGAATTAGGAAGGGCGCTAGGCCCAAAGATCCTCCCCAGGTCCTGCTTGGTGCTCTGTGTGTATTTAGTAGAGGACGTACGCTTTTCTTACCTAATTAGAACAAAACAGGCTGTGGGTGGAGGTGCCGCACCAGCACGAATTTGCTCACACTGAGTTGCAAATGGCTGCTTTTGGGATCCTCTCTGAGAACAAATGAAAATAAGCTTGAAGAGGACAGTCATCTTCGGTAAAGTGGGGAGGCACCGCAACCTTGAAAGGGACATCGCGTAGAGCCTTCCGTCGGGGGTCTTCCCAGGCAGGTTTGTTCTAACTGACCCTCCTGGTGAGGCTGGCTCTGTGTGAGCGTGAAGGAACGCTTCCAGCCCACTGCTCATGTAGTTATCCCCACACCACTGGAGTGAGGATTACCTCATTCTTTGTCTTCCTAATCTGTGTCTCAGATGCTCAATAGAAACGCTGAAGTAGGTTCAAAAACAGAATCACAATGGAGAAAAATGGTTTAAAAAAATATAGTAATAAGAGGGGAAAGGGAAATGAAGATTGAATGTTCTGATACAGCCAGGGAGAGTTACCTGATAGAAATGTATGTGTAGGGTCCTGTACATTGAATAAAAGTGGTTCAGAGGTTTTAAGATAAATTTTATCAGGTTAAGGAAGTATTCCATTGAATCCTTATTTATTAATTAAGAATTGGCGTTGAATTTTGTCACATGCCTTTTCAGCACCTGTGGGGTTTTTTTCCTCTTATGTTCCTTCCTGGAATAAACTACACTTGGCCATAACGTATTTTTGTATTACGTGTGCCAGATTCTGTTTGTCAGTGTATTTTCTAGGATTTTTTGCATTGATATTTGAGTGAATACTGTTAAAGAAAAAATTACTCAGTGGCCTTTAAAGATGGTGAGGAAGCCTTTACTCAAGGGGGACCATTGTGACAGGTGTGGGGACGCCGCCGCAGTGGGGTCTTGCTGTTGGGGAGAGAGATTGAGCTCCACCCCGAATACAACAAGGAAAGTGGGAATTCACAGCCATGAGGCAGACTCAAGGTCAGTGGAGAGAAAATTACTGAGAGGAAGCGCCAGGGAGAGGGGGATTCTGGCTAAAGTGACCTCAGAGGATTCTTGCTGAGGACAGGCCATCGTGATCAGAGATCTCCGGGGTTCGGGCGGGGGGTGTGGAAGATGAGGAGCCTGATCAGATGTGGAGGATGGCGGATTCTGGCTAAACCATCTTAGCAGGATTCTTCCTAAAATTACACAATGTAGAGATGAAGACAGAAGCCCAAAAGTCAGGGCCTAGTTGGAAAACGAGCTCAGAAGAGCCTGATTAGGGGTCAAGGAGAGAATCTTTGTCAGTATGGTCTATGATTTTTTTTAATGAAAGTTTTGCTTTTTGGAACCTGTATGCTTGCTTTAAAAAATGAAAAGACTCTCTGACCTAAGAACCCTGTGAGACCAGGTACTGTGGATTTTTCCCATTTTGCAGATGAGGAAACTCAGGTGCTCAGACGTTCAGTATCTCGCCTTGTTATACTAACTGGCTGAGCAGGGTTTGATGCCAGCATCCAGAGTCCATGCTTTTATGCCCAGAAATTCAGTTTGATGTGGAACTAAATTGCTAAAAAGATGGCAGGAGTAAATAAATTGTTTTGGTTTTTTCAGGCTCCTTACCTGATTTTCTTTAGGATCATCTGGCTTATTTTGTGTTTATTTTATGGAAACTTGCGTGGCAGAAATAAACCTCCCCATGACAGCATTCTAAAGTAGTGTGGCTTGCAATGTTGACGACCCCTAATAAAAATATGAGAATTGGGATTTATCAAACGGAGCAATTATGGGAGGATTATTTGCATTACCCAAAAATCTAGTACTTTATAAAGGATTTCAGTAGTGGATTTCATTAAACAGCAAACTGTCCCTAACCTCCACCATAGGACATTTGAAATGTGAGGCAAATTAGACTTAATTAGTCTGCAACATTGTACAGGCTTAACTGCTAGGAATGGAAAGTTTGTTAAGGTGCCTGCATTTGAACACAAATTTTCTTAAATCGGCATTTTAATTATATACATTCTATAAATGAAGACGTAGGATCTTTTGGCACGTGTTGCCAGAATTTCTGATCAGGCTACAGCTTATATACTTTCAGGCTTCTACAAATCCACAAAGAATTTCGTCGTTCAAAACAGAAATAGAATCTTGTTTTTCGGTTGTTTTATTTTTCCGTGTCTGTGTTCCCAATTGAGTGCAAAGACTGCTGAAATACACGAATGTTAAAAGTTTTAATGAGCACTGAGAGCCAGCGTACGTACCCAGATCCTAACAGCTGCTTCAATTTGGAATTGGCTGTGACTGCCTCTGCTTTATGCAAAATGACTGTGATCATAACAAGCTTACTTTTAAATTGCTCATAAAACCAGTCATATGTCTTGGATTGTGGCACTATCTTTGGCTTTTATGTATGTTATTTTTCCAGTATTTCAGGTTTTTTTAAACTACTGAGGCACAGTTGAATTAACGTGTATCAAGGAAGGAAATAAAAGGCTGGCTCTTGGACTTTGCCACAAGGAGAACAATCTAAGAAAAATACGGGTCTGTCTTTGTTTCCTAGAAATGAGTTCCGGAGAGTTAGTAAAAGGGCATTTTGGAGACTAGACTAAGATAGCTACAGAATTTGCAGGGCTGAGTGCAAAATAAAAATGCAGGGCTCCTGGCTCAAAAGCCAGGAAAAAAACTGTCATTAAAGTTAGTAAAATATAAAATTTTTTCTTGTCTTCCACAATTTCTCTCTCAAGTTGTCATGGTATTATTTTATTTGCTATTTGATGTCATTTAAGTAAATAGAAATAAAAATTTTTAATTATTAGCATGAATTTTACCATTTATTTTAATATTGTGTAATGCCAGTTTTAAGTACAAATATAAGAGGCTTTAATGCCTAAACAGAATCACTGACATTACAAAGTTTGTATTTTGTAGTCCATGCATGCATATGCATTTCATTCTTACCAAAATAGGGGAAACGCACAGAACTGACTCAACTTTTTACTTCACTTCCTGATACGAGCACATTCTTCCAATACTCTCTGCCTTCAACTTATCAGTGAGGAAGGCTGAAAACAAAAGGAACAAAGGAATCTCTTTCCCTTTCCTTCTATGTCATTATTTTCAGTGTAAGTGGTTGGCTACCTAACAAGTAACAGGAGGAAGAAAGGATAGGATCAGATTCCTTGGTCATTTGTGTTTCTTCAAATGCCGTTGCCTTCTTTCTGCACTGAAGCAAGTTCTGGTTTGAATGGGAAGTGTGACCTCACAGAGCCTCGGTGTCCCCTCCACAGCCCCTCCCTCAGTCCTAGAGGTAATATCTTACCTTGTTCTACTTTAAAGTCTCGCTGTGCAGCTTGGGTCCTTCAGAACGCTGTGCTAATGGGGCACCTCGAGTGCTGCGTGTAGACAAGCATGTTGTTCCCACCTCCTCAGCTTACACACATGCTCCCTTATCTCATCAGACGGCCTGTACAGCACACAAAGTCAAAGATAAAAGTGTTAAGAATTTCAAGATAACGACGGCAGGGTATTAAACTCAGCATGGGAGCCTTCTGAGCACGGGACCCTCCGCAACTGTACATGTTGCATGCCCGTGAAGCTGACACTGCCTCGGTGACCTCATCCACAAATCGGGGCATAATAGTACTTGTCAGGTAGGATTGCCGTGAGGAGTAACTAAGTTAAGAATGTAAAGCGCTTAACAAGTATCCGGCGCATAGATAATATTCAATATATGGTAGTTTCTTAATACCCATGTTGCTCTATTTCCCAAATGAAGTCAGGAAACGGTTACGTAGTCCTGCTGGGAAACTTGATGTAGGTTGAGCATTCATTATGTAAGCTCCACTAAGCAAGATGTGCTTTCAAACACGGTGAATGCTCCTCCATCGGTGTGGTGGTCATGAGGCACAAACAAACTAAACAGGCAAAGTCTGAGGTCCGTTCAGGAGGTTACTTGGTTTACACTATGCAATGGGAATTCTTTTGGCAGGTTACAGCAGATGGGCTGTGTGGGGTATCCAAAAAAAGACAAAGGCTCCAGACTTTAAACGTGGGTGAATTGCCAGGTGGTCTCTGGCTGAGAATGAGGTCAGCTCAGTGAAGTCTTGGGCAGAGAAGCCTCTGCTCCAAACCCGTGGAGGAGAGATCTCTGAACCCAGAATGAGAACCAAACAGGGATGTGATGGCTGCCTGAGCAAGTAGGAGTGAACTCTGGTTGACTGCAGCATCCAAATGAAATTTGGTGTAGAGTGGGTTTCAGGATCCAAAGTTATTGAAGAAATATTGTAAATAATACCCATCAATCAATCAATTAATTCAATAGAGCTGCTTATAAAATGCTATTTTGTATGCCCGAAGTGTATTTGGCTTACTTATATATATATATATATATATAACTTACTTATGTATATATATCTATCTAAACCAACCATTCATCTTGAAAACATCAATTTAAAAAAAGATTATTTGATAAATTGTTAGCTCCTGCTTGAGTTTCCACATACTGATTATTTAAACATCATTTTATTTAAAACCTAAATATTTTTCAAAAAGATTCTCTTTTAATTTATTTTCCATTGGTGTATTTTAAGTGAAAACTGTACCACCTTATATTGTAGTTTTGTTTAAAAATTGTTCATGAAAATGACTGGTTGGATTTGATAATAGGCTGAGAAATTAGGCAAAAAGGGTAAGGAATAAGTAAAACATCGTAAATATTCAAACTCCCACAAAAGTAGGCAGGCTCAGCTCATACCACAGGTGAGACTCGTGTCTTACACAAGTGTGATTTTCCTTCTCCAATTTTGAAGCATCAGGCTGACCCTCGGCGAGGAGAAGGGTAGCAAAATAAATAGGATCTGATTTTCTAAAAATCTCTTCACAGGGAAAGGGTTGAGGAAAATGTGGCATGAAATTTGTGTCCAGCATGATTCTTCTAAGACCTCTTCCCCACCCCTGTCCAACTGGTTTTGAAAATCTGGATTTAATTTTCTTTTTAAAGCTTAATGGGCTGAACTGTCTCAGGGATATTGACTTTCGGAATCCCCGGGTCCCCTCATCGCCGGTGCTGTGGTTACGATGACTAAAGCGGGGAGCACTGAGTCAGGAATGGGCGTGCTGCCGTGAACCCTGCTCTCCTCAAAGCATTTTCCTGATGAATAATGTTATTATTGTTTCCAGATGCGGAGCCTAAATATCTGATAGTTGTGCGACCTGCCCCTCCTCCAAACCGAAAGAAATCATGCTCAGGTATTTTCATTGATTTTTTTTTTCTTTTATTAACTTTAAACCATGCCTTTTCATCTCTTTTCTACCCCTGGAGACCCAGTGCCTTGGGGACAGATGCCTTAGGAATGGAGATCAGAAGATGTGCTATGTTGACAGACAGCCCTTGCTAGTGAAGTGGCCCAGCCGGGCATCGGAGATGGCCTGGAATCTCGTCCCAGCCCCACGCACACGCTGGAGGGATTCAGGCAAATTCCAGAACCTCCCTGTGCCTCCATCCTGCCGCATGATGGGCTCTTTGTGAGAATTAAATGAGGTCATGGACATGCGACATGAGGCAGGGCCTGGCCCATAACGTGTGCTCATTGAGACTCAGCCACGGCCCGTGGGCTGTCTCCACTACACAGTGTGTGAACTCACGCCCGCTACCCTGCCTTCAGACTGAGGGCAAAGGTTGATGTCTGACCTTTGCCGAAGGAGACTGTCTGCATTTCAAAAGCATAGCTCATTCATCTGTGTGTAAAGTGGATTGGAACTCAGGTTTCAGTTACTCTTGATCTCTCCCTTCTAAAGCTCTTCTGTTGAGTCAAACAGAGAGCAAGCATTCTTTCATACAACAGCTGGGCAACTCCATCTTCCCAGGGCTAGGAGACTCGACACAGCAAAGCAGACACCCACGAATAAATGAGCAGAAAGATTTCTACATGACTAAAGGAAGACTAAAATCCTATATTGTCCCAATTTTACTACTAAAATTTCTTCTCGGATCAAATAAGCAGCCATTGCTCTAAGGAGGCACCAGCAGAAGCTGTGAAAATGCTTTACCACCTGAGACCACACCTTCCTCACTCTGTAGATGGAGTGGAACACAATGGTTTGCTTTTCTTTTTCACTTTGTCATGTGAACAGTTCTCCGAATAATTCTTTCCTAATCATGCTTGTCTCTCACAGTACACTGGATGCCACACAGAAAAGGATCTTTGTTTGTTTGTTATATCTTTCTAAAGCCATGAAATGGGTGGGAGCAGCATACAGACACTCAAATAGACTGAGCAGGGGGCCCTTTGCAGCTGTGTAGTTGTCTCCTGGATGTGTCAGTCCAGGCTGCTTGCCAGAAATCTGTTGCCACACTCCCCTCCCCTCTCCTCCTTCTGTTGATTTCCACTTTTCTTAAGAGAATCAGTAAATGGTCAAGCATTTTGAAAAATACAAATTCCTTTTCTGGCCTCTTATCTCCAAGTGCAAGGGAAATTTGAATCAGTCCTCACAACTTATTAATGATAGTTGTCCAGGCAGCTTTCTTTACACTTTAAAATAAATGTACTTTCAATACTTCAAGACTCTATTTCAAAATATTTAAAAATAAAGTCAAGAAGCATAAGTATGTTTCCATGAGATTCCGGCTTCATGTTCTCTGAACTGTTTCTTAACGCAAATATGATGTTACAAATACACAAAAATATATAAGGAAAGTCAAGAGAGTGGTTACCTGGTAGTAGCACTTTATAACTTCATTTCATTTCATTTTGGGGCTTCCATGACACTGGCCTCAGAAACTATTTTTCACTGTGTGATGACCAGCTCAGGAAGTTGTTTCATCTTGCTCAGGATATGGTACCACACCTTTCCTTTCAGGCAACGGATGTAATTTTTGTTTTTGGAATCTGCATTTGAGAATGATGTAACGACTAATGTGACAGCTTCCATTCATTTTATATTTGTGTCTGCCACATACATTTTAATTATGTAATCATTTTTATGTCAAGATACAAAATTAGTGAGATAATTATTTGATGGTCATGTAAGCCTTAGGTTCCTTGGAGAAAGAATAATCTATCCTTTAAATGGGATTATCTTCATATATCGGGAGCTATGCCGATAATGCAATGAAAAGAAAACCAGATTACAATTCCGGAAACCGAAATTTGAGTCTGGACTTTGCTCTTGGTGTGACCATGAACACCTGCATCCTACTCTTCCAGCTTTATTATAACTGTGTGCATATGTTCCATTCAGATACTCACTGTAAAAAATATGCCTACTGCAATGATATGACAGGGATTTTACTCTCCCAAATAGGTTTTAAAAAAAGAATATAAGCTGTAACTTAGACAGTAAGCTTTCTTTTCTCTTCTTAGATGCTATTTCATACTAATCTACAGACCCAGTTAAAAAATAAGCGTGCTTTTTTGTCTGTAAAAAAAATGGAGTGAGTATATGTGTGTTTATTTCACTGGTAATAACCAGGACCTCTATATTCATCCCTGACCCACAAGAAAATAAAACTAAGTATAATCAGACATAGTTTATGTGCATAAATTACACATATATGAAAAACATAGCTACAGATATACATACGCATATTAATCTCACAGAGGACATTTCATTTGATGCATGCTTAAATTCATGGGCAAAGAATTAGCAATATCTGTGCACTATATGAAAAGAAAAGGAACTGGATGTTTCCACACTCTTCATCATCTTGCCAAGACATCTTTATGCATTTTACCCTTAATCATGAAAATAGACTAAATATTCCTGGAATTAACCTGTATGTTGCCTCTTTAGGTAAAGCACGCTCACGCAAACCTCTCCAGCTGGTGGTTGGCACTCTGACGCCCAGCTCAGTCTTCCTGTCCTGGGGTTTCCTCATTAACCCTCACCACGACTGGACGTTGCCAAGCCAATGCCCCAATGACAGGTAATTCACCATCATGGAAGATTTTACTTTTCGTCTGAAAATCAGCACTTGCTTTTAATAGTATTTGTACGTGCTTTAGAAGGATGTGTAAACAGCAGGAGCATCAGCACTTACAGATGGTCTGTCTGCTGTACAGCCTGTCCTAGGTGCGAGGGGAAGAAGATACTCAAGTCAGGGTCCCTACCTTGAGGGACAAAGGTTGTTTCATCTACCTGGATAGAAAACACATGCAGGTATTTTTTTCTTTCCAAAGAATAAACTACAAAGGAGAATAAGCCAAACACCAAGTGGGGAGTGTCGGTGAGAAGTGTAATAGAAGCTCAGAGGATGAGGCTGAAGGCAGTTAGGAAAGACTGCAGAGAGTTGGAAAGGTTGATCTTTGATTGGAAAAGGGTGGATCTTTATTCTGACAGTTGAAGAAGTGTTAGAAGCAGTAGTTCTCAAGCAGCTAAACCAGGCAGCATTAGCATCAGCATCACCTGGGAACGTGTCAGAAATGGAAATTCTAGGGTCCCCTCCAGACCTACTGAGTCAGAAGCTCTGAGGTTGGGGTCCAAGAATCCGTGTTTCAACAAGGCCTCCAGATGACTCTGATGCCACTTAAGGTTGAGAATCACTGGCTTAGAAAACTGGAAGGATACACAGCAGGAGGAGATGCAGGCAGAGGAAAATCGCAGAGTCGGAAATGAAGCCATCATCTTCTTTGGCAGAACAAAATAAGTAAAATCTAAGCGTATTTTTAAACTACAGCCATTCATCCATCCAACACATGTGTTTGGAACTGCGTGCTGGGCGCTGTGCTAAATGCTGAACCATGATTCTAAACTGGTTATAAAGTGATATTTGCTTATCATAAATATTCACTGCATTAGCTTCAAAATTCAAAACTTTGCATCTGGCAAGCATTAAAAATTTTCAAGCTTCAACCAAGGCATTTTGCTTGAAAAGTTCTTTTATTTTAAATACACCCAAAGTGATTTTTAAATTTTGGAAGTTGTTTAATTCTCTTTTTAAATAAAAAATTTGTTATTGAGGTGTAATTTAAACCCAGTAAAATGTACAGATCTTAGGTGTACAGTTTGATCAGTTACAGAAAAAAAAATGCATATAACCATGTACCCTACACCCCGTCAGGAAACAGGACATTTTCATCACTCCGGAAAGCACCTTCCTCAAGAAGCAACCACTGATTTGGTCTCTCTCACCATAGATTAGTTTTGCCTAATCTAGCATTCTGTATAAATGGACTCATACAGCATGTTCTACCTTTCTGTCTGTCTTCTTTCATTTAGCGTGTTTTTGAGGTTCACTCATGGCATCACAGGTATCAATAGTTCATCCCTTTTTTATTCCTGAGTGGTATTGCAATAGGAGAATATTCCAGAATTTATTGCTCCATCCTCTTGCTGGTGGACACCTGAATTGTGTCTTGGTTCTTGTTGTTATGAATATAGGTTTTATAAACAGTTTTGTATAGGACTTTTGTAGACATACCTTTTAATTTCTCTTAGATAAATACCTAGAAGTGGACTTACTGGGTCACCAGGAAGACGTTTATTTAATGATGTATATATATATGTATGCGTGTGCGTATATACGTATTTATATTTGTATATATTTGCATGCATACATATATGTATGTATGTATGTATATATATAGATTTTTTTTTTTTGGCCTAACTTTCCCATTTACACTCCCACAAGCAATGTAGGAGAGTTCTGGTTGCTCCGCATCCTCACCAGCATTTTGTGTCGTCGACGTTTTTCATTTTAGCTATCCTAGTGTCATCGTGTGTACTAAGGGTATTGAGCACTTTTTCACACACTTTTGGCCATACATCTATTTATTGTAGTGTCTTGTTTAATTTTATTGGTCTAAATTGAACTAAAAAGAATGACCTTTAAAAATATTCATGTTCTCAAAAGTACCTTTCATATGACTTTGATTAGAAAATCTAGACTAAGAAAGAAAAAAATTAAATTTTCCTTCTCATGTCCATAGTTCTGAAGGAAAAAATGGTTGGAAAAAGGTATGTAGAAGATATTGCCAAAACCAAATTTTTTGAAAAATAATCTTGAGATATTTCAAAGAATCTGAAATATTCCTTTTTCACCCACCATTAAACTCATAACTTATTTTGTTTGGAAAATGATCTCTTGAAAGGACATGCTTTCTTGTGATAACTCCGGTTTCTAGTGAATTGGTCCAGGGTGCCAATGCCAAAAAAACAAACATCTATGGATTGCTTTCTTTTTCCTTTTCATCTTTTTAGCCTCTTATTAAAAAAGAACGAAAAAAAGACAAGGGGGAGGGTGGGAAGGAAGGAAATTTGGTATTCTTGTAGCAAAATACAATTGATTTTAATGGTACTCCACCTGCTTGATAAATCCAGGAGGTTCAGAAACCTTCAAATTCATGTGGCATAATTTGGACATGATTTCCTCCCATTTCCTCCAGCCTCTCCTTCATTTCACTTGGTCCTACTGACCCCTCCATGAAGGAATTTATCTGATGACTGATTCTAGTTGGCAGCTGTTGCCGTGGTTTGACAGCACAAGGCGATAATGAATGTGGAGAAGGTAGAAGAGCAGACGGCCTAGTGGAGCTAGGATTTTAACCATGGCAGTTGCCTTGAAGACTCAAGCTACTCAGACCACACACGCACCTCCCCGCAGCCCCTTCCTCAGACGCGCTGGCTCTGCTCTTCTCATCAAATAGATGGAGTCATGCCCGTCAAATCACAATATTCCAAATCAACAATTCCACCTAGAATAAAGTTTTTTAAAAAGTTTCAATAGTTGTGTGCCAAGATGGTTGCCAACTTTCAAACCTGAGGATCAAGGTATCCTTGACAGAAATGGGGAACTGTTAGACCATGACTAAAAGGGAAGAATTAAATGGTAATGACTAAAAAGGAGCATTTGGAGTACTTACGGATTTCATTTACACATGCCTCCTTTCTCCCTGCTTACTACAGTTAATAAAGGGCTGGCATTTAAAGTCTTTGTGGTATGTGAGAAAAAATAGTAGACTTTATTTAAAAGCTCTGGAAATACTGTACGCATTATAAACACCCAGATAAACCCATCAGAACAACTTTAAATCAGTGTGATTGGAAGCAGACTTGGAGAAACTTTCATATGCCACCTTCGTATGATCATGCAGAATTTTTTTAGAATTTAGAGTAATTGAGTAGGTTAGAATAAGCATTAGTAGCTATAGGGAATGATTACTTGTTGAAAATTGGAAGAGTAATACTGTTGAAGTTTTCCTTCAGGAGTATCTTCTTACCAAACTGTTGGAATCTGAACACCCTTGGCTCGATACTGGACACCAACTGGTGTCATTTTAATCCATTGACTCTAGTATTTGGCATCCTGTATAAAGCCTCTGATTTAAAAAAAAAAAAATCATTTCACATTGGTTTATATAGCTTCGTTTATCCTATGCAAATGCAAATAATTTATTGGAAAAATTTTTTCTTTCTACTTTGGTTTTGGATTTTATACATCAAAGTCATTGTGTAGTGAGTTTCCAGTGAGAGAACTTCTGTTTTTTGTTTCATTTCTTTTAAGCTCGGAAATATTAATGGAATGTCACTTTATCCTTTGTGGTATGTTTCTATTCCTATCTGCTTAGGCTCCATATGGGTCTCCCATGTTTTTTAATCCTTTTCTGAGTTCACATTGGCAAGTAGATGTGCTTAATTTACAGTTGTTATTCTTAATGGGCTTTGAATGGAAGAATGTACACATTTGTCTTCAATATATCTAAGGGCAAAAGAAAGCTTTCCAAATTGGCCCAGATGAAGAGTAAAACCAAAATTTATTTCAACATTAATAGCTTATTTTTTCCTTCCCATGTTTCCAACTTGTTAAAGTGTTCAACATTGCTTTAGTTCTCACTCCTTGCCAACTTATAAAAGCTTTCTGATTTGTTTAGAATCATTTTCACCTTTTCTAACGCTTTCATAGTTTACCCATTTACTCTTAATGAAGAATGAGAGCCTTCCCTTTCGGCTGGTCCGCAGCAGGTTCTTGCCTTTCTTTTTTCAATCCAAAGTTTTTTGAAAAGTGGATATTTGTGATGTTTGTAAATTCTCACTTGATTGAGCCCAATGCCTTGTGATCCATTTGTCTTGCCGTGTAAATTTTAAGCTCTGTGAGGACAGACCTTGTGCGTCTTCAGCACCACCATTTCCCCAGTCCCCTGGCCAGCATCTCGCATAGGGTAGGCTCTCGGTTGAGTACATGAAGAATGAATAAACAGTAGATTGTCAGCATTTTCACTTTTATGTCTCACCATTACTTCAAACTTAATGTGACAAAATCAAACATACTTTTCTCTTGAAATATCAGCTCCCTTGTCTTATCACCTTCTGATGTCCCGTAATTCTTCCACTCACTCTAACTTGAAACTTTACTCATTTTTTATTTTTAATCTGCTGTAGCTATTGAGGCCCCAAGTTATGTTGACTTTGCCTTTGAGAAGCACCTTTATCTTCAGTATCGTTATCTTCTACTTCTCCATTCCCACGCCAATGATTCCAATCCAGCCACTCCTCACCTTACCCTGGATCCTGGAAAGAGCATCCTGGCTACTTTCCCTGGATCTTTTTTTACCCCAATCTATCCGGGCTCTGCAGTCTCGAGGAAATTTAGACTATCCATCATCAGCTCACTCTTTATTCATCCCAGATTTATTTTTCCCTCTCTTCTCTTCTTTCCGAGGAACGCATTTCTGACTTCAGTGCTCATGACCCTGTCCCTTCCACATCTGCAAGCCTTTCTCTTTGACCCTTCACTGCCCTTGGTGCCCTGCCTCTTGCTTGCAAACATGCTCAAGATTTCCTTGCCTGAAAACAAACCTTCTGCTGATCTTGTTTTGGCTTCCAAGCTACTTTTCAGTCTCTTCTCTTAATTCTGAAACTTAGAGTAGTTTGCTCTCATGTTCACGACTTCTTTATCACTCACAGTCTTTATTCCCTGTCACTGGCTTCCATCTCCTTTCTTCCACTCCACTGAAATTTTCCTTAGTGATCATCAATAATCGATTAATTGCTCAGTCCAGCAGTCCCCTCAGTTCTTATCCTTTGTAACCTCTCTGGAATTATGGGCCATCCTCCTGTTCAGAACTCTTCCTTTCTTTGACATTTTTATTTAGATTTTCTTCTTACCTTCTTCCTACTCTCTTTTGTTTGCTTGTTATCCTACCTCTCAAATGTGGAATAGAGTTGTACCCTTGGATCTCTCACCTGTGTCCTCCTCACCTCAGCTAGGCCGTGCCTTTAACTGTCACCTCTGTGTAGAACAGTGATTCTCAGACCTGGATATGCATGCAAATCCTGTGGGAGACCTTGTTCAAATGCGGATTCTGAGTCCATAGGCTTGAGAGCTTGAGAGTCTGCATTTCTAATCCCTGGCATTGCTGTTCTACAGAGAGCAGTAGGAGTGACAAGGGTAAAAATGACTTCCAATGCTGAACCTCTGACCTGGATCCATTTTGTGAGTTCTAAGACTATATATTTTTAGTGATCCATGGAATGTTTTCATTAGATCCATCAGGTAACAGTGGTCAGCTCCTCAAACTCAAACTAAATTCATATTTTCTATATTACTAAAAGAACTCCTTTTCCATCACTTTAACTTCCATCTTCTCATGTTTCAAAATTCAGTTTTTATTTTTATTTACATTTTCCTTGGCACCCATATCCCATAAGGAGTCTAGTCTCATTGATTCTCTCACAGAAATATAACTTTGATCTGTTCTTTTTCCCCCTTCATTCTGTTTCTTCTGTGATTTATCCTTTGTTGTCTCCTATCTGGACAACAGCGTATTAATTGAGATTCCTCCCTCCAGTTTCTCTCTGATTCTTTCACTGCTGAGAAATCTAGCTTCTCCATCACTGCTCAACTTTATTCACCTGGTGCAGAACCTCCACCAGCTCCCCACTGCCTGGTAAAAGAAATAATAGAATCTCTCCAAGAATCCAGCTCAAGGAATATATGAGTCACGCTCCTGACATAAGGTTTAAATCTGGCCTACTCTCCTCTCCCTGCTCTGGGCAGAATGTCCTGTTTTAAATCACACCGCTAGGATAGGATTTAAAATGCAGCCTGCGAGTTTCACAAGTTCAGGCCACAGAGTGCCATACCCAGACACCCTCAGCACTCTCTGCTTTTCGTCCTGCCTTGTTTAGTTATATTCATATGTACATCTCCTTCCCTCACTACACTGTGAGCTCACTTTTGAAGTTATGCACGGTGTCCCACTCATCTTCCGTCGCACACAGAACTAGCATCATGTTTTACGACAGTAGTTCTCAACAAATGTATAACTGAATAAGCAAGTGGAATGTCAAGAACAAGCCTTAAAAATCATCTAGCCCGGCCAGCTAGTCCTTGAACCTCCTCTGCAACATCTCCCATCCGGAGTCCACAGTGAGTGTCTCCGGGCACGGTAATGCAGCATGAACACTGAGGGTTCAAATTTTGGTCAGATTGACCTAAGTTCAAACTTCTGCTCTATTATTAGCTGAATGGCCTAGGACAGATTACTTAAATGCTCTAAGCTTTGATTTTCTCATCTGTAAAATGGCAGTAATGATAATAACATCTCATAGAGTTGTCAGAATTAAATGAGATGACACATGTAAAACAGTTAGAGTGTCTGGCATGCAGTGAGCACTCAATAAATGGTACCATGTTTGCTGCTGTCCCCCTTATGGCTTTTGAAATCATTTACTTTATATTCCATTGTAATTGCCACTTCAGGCAAGCTATTGCATTTTAAAATCATTTAAAAATTTTAAAATCATCAAAAACTTCTTCCTTTTTTTGAGCCTAAGCCAGCCATCAGTAGGTGATAAAAAGAATATGAGAGAGAGTTTGGAAATAGTTGACCAGTTTGAAAATTATTGCAAGAGTCCAGGGATAATAAGACCCTAAGCTGGTCCCTTAAGTGGCCCTTAGGAATAGAGAAGAGACCCATGCAGGAGGAATCATGCAGGGAAACAACTGGGTTTGAACCCTGATGGGTGCGAGGGGAGAGGGAGCTGAAGCAACAGGAAGAGGAGGAGATTCAGAAAAGAAGATGAGTAGATTTCAAGGTCGTTGTGAAATTCATGGAGGATTGAGTTATTAGATGTAACCCTAAGGTTTTATTATCCTAACAGTTCAGACAGCAGGTTACAAAGAGATCTGGGCATTATGAGTGGTAAGAAAGTAGGAGAAAGTAGATTACTTTTAAGAAATTTTGTGTCAAAAGATACTAGAAGGGGTAAGAAGCGAGTACTGATTTCATTTTTGTTTGATAGATTGGAAAACAGCTAGACTACTTTTAGACTCAGAGAAAAGTCCTTGAAGAATGGAGAGAAAGAGTGAAGAGAGGATGGAACCAGGAAATGGAATAAAATTACCAAGAAGCTTACTTTTTAGAAGAAGGGAGAACCCTGGAATCAGAGAGGGGCAAGGAGAGAGTGAAGGGGGAGGAGGAAGGGAGCAAAGCAGGATTTATATGAACAGTCACAGTCTCAGGAAGGCAAGAAGCAAGAACATTGACTACAGGGGCATCAAGAAGTGTCCTTTGAAGTGAAGACAGCAAAAAACGTGTGGAGTAGGTGATTTAGGAAATACAATAATAGTTGATTACATAGAAATGAAAGCATTGCTGAAAAAGGATAGAAAACCCAAAAGATGGCCCACCACGTGCATCAAGCCAGACTAGCTTCTGAAAGGATGAAACTAATTTCTGCATTCTCCAGTTTCTTTGCTGGGTATAATGTGCTGCCAGTTATGTCACAAATTTTGTTTGTGGGATTTCTGCCTCTGTATTTTAGTGGAATAGAATGTCTGATATGTAGCTAGAATGAATTTTTAGAAACAGAAAGGCTCTCAAAGATTGTCTAGTCCAACCCTTCTTCTTTTTCAACGGAGAAAATTGATGCATAAGTGGGCAAAGAGACTCTCAGGCCTGAGGTCATGCTGCTAGTTTGCAGCTGGCAGATACCCAAGCCGAGCCACTACCCGCCTTCTCCACTACATTTTGAGGAGCTGTGGACTTTTTAAAGCTGTAATTACACTTATTGTCAGTATGGAGACTATTCGGGAGATCCGAGCACAGAATAATGTCAGTTGAACACTACCCTCCACAGTTTCTTACCACTTAACTAGGAGATGAGATGTTCTTGTTCTTAAAATCCAAATTGTTAGAAGCAGGCTTTCCAGAGGTCTGGTTTGAAGACAGTCACAGGCTGTATCTTCAATGGACTTGCTGCCTCTCCATGCACTTGTGCCCAAATTTAATCATCCACAGAAAGAGGTGCAATCAATGTTTGGTCCTGGGTGTCTTCAGACAATAATGCGAGGTCTGTGACTGTATGTGATTGCAAATACACACAAAAAAAATAAAAAGCCTTAAATAATGCTAAGAGGAATTCTAGTCCCTTTCACTCTTCATTCATTCTGGGTCGTTTTACCTGTCTTTTTCCATCTCCTTTTGCCAGGCACCACAGTCTGATGCAACACAAAAGGCTTAGCTTAGGAGTCAGAACCAGCCATTTGCCCAGGTCTGCCGCTGGTTGTCAGACATCAGACACTCCTCGGCCTCTTGTTTCCTTCTTTTCTAATTCTTGCTCTGCTCATTTCAAAGTTTATTGTATAGATAAACTGAAATAAATTAAGAAGAACTTAAGCCCTCTGCAAATGTTCAGTGCAAACATTTATCGTATTTTCCTGCAGCTTGCATTGATTCTATAGGAATGGTGAATTTTGGTAAGTGAAGCTTTACACAGGGACACATTGCAAAATATAAGGGTAGAGCTAGTGGCTTAAACAGTATTTTTTGGTGATCGAATCATTGGCTGTTTAAAGCAATTAAATTCTAATTTTAGAATGACCCCATGAGCCCCTAAGGATCCATTCTATTCATTCCACAAATATTTATGAAGCACTTGCTGTGTGCGCGGTTGTGCAGCTCTCTGTTTGTTATCATAAGGCCTATATTTTGCTTGAAAATCAAGGAAAATTTCACTGCTTTATAGCTAAGTAGTCTTGTTTGCTATCTCTTAAAACTTAGAGCTTGCCTACATTATACAATTAGCAATTCAGCCAAGATCGACAAGGGTGAACCTCACTGGAGCAGAGAAAAAGTGTTAGCTGCCTGTACACTTATTTTTCCTGACAAACTTGGTACAAGAGAGGGCATTTCAAATGCTTTGTGATCAAAATAGAAAATTTTACAGGCTGGATTTGTTTTTTACATATAGGTTAGTTTTTAGAACAGACCATTTCTGTCCCATTTTATTCCTGGGAAGACGATCTAAAATCAAGCTTATCGGGAATCCCAGAACCTGGCCTTTAGTAGTTCTGTTAGCAAGGGGCCCCCGGATCATGCGAGCAATTCAGGAATGTATCCAAATCTATCCAAACTAGAGACACATGGTTGCGGTAGCCCATCTGGTCTGATTTTAGCTTCTCCGTGTTTCTTTAAGGTCCTGTAAAGCCAGGGCATGGAAAAAACAACAAAAATTCCATGCAGCGTACTTGTCAAGAAATGTGTCTCATAAATCACTGTTGCTGTTTCGAGTCCCAGGACACAGAGGATTCCTGTCCTGTAACATTTGTTCCCAGCAGCCGTAAGGGCTTTGGCTGGAACAGCCTCTGCACCCATTCTGTCTTTTGCTGCTTTGGAATGGGGGATCGGGACCCCGAGAGCAGCTTTTACCAGAAAGAAGCAAGCTAATGAATGATTTCAAGCATTTCAGTAGTTTGTGACTAGTGAGAAAGTGGGCTGAGTGTACAAATATAGCCCCTCTCTTGGTACTTATTATACCGTAAACCCCTTGCTGCCTTCATGGGCGTGCAACCTGTGCAGGTCCATGGGGTCCCCCATCTAGAAGGGCCTGTGCTTGGTTTAATGATCTACTGTCACTGTCTTGAAATTCTTAACCATTTTTGAGCAAGAGGCTCCATGTTTTCGTTTTACAATGAGCTCCGCAAATAGTGCGGCCAGTCCTGGCCTTGGTTTCCAGATATTCTGGGTCGTTGTTTCTGCATCATCAAGAGCTTGTGTCTGACACTTAGAGGCTGCCCAGTAAACGTTTTTAACATGAGTAAATGAGTGACTTTTTAACGCTTTAAGTAAAAGAATTGTCCCAAATCTTAGTCCATTTAATTTTGCTGGGGTGGGGAGTGGGAGAGAGGTACTAAATTTTTGAGAGAAAATTTAAAATATAAGAACCTAAAATATTATAACAAACACCTATGTTTCCATCATGATATATGATAGCTGTTTTTTTTTTTTAAATTCTGTTTGCTGAAAATGTTAAAGAATAAAAAGCAGATAAAGTTTACCTGTTGGCCCCACCTCCAATCCCATTTATCGCCGTCCCTACTCGTTGGGAGCCCAGCACTATCACGCAGGTTGTATCCTTCCAGCCTGTTGTCTCTTTATAATGCCAGGAATAATACGTGGTAACATAGTTGGTGTGTTTTAATATTTATGTAAATGATACAAAACTACATACCTCATTCTGCAATTTGCTATTTTCTTTCAATGTTTTGTTTATAAAATCTGTCCATACTGATACATGAAGCTCTAGTTTATTCGTTCTTGTTACTGTGCACAGTAGAAACCACATGTGCCTTCCTGACCTGTGGCCCCACTCAGTGAGGCTGTTTGGAGCAGAGCCAGAGGAGTCTGGCTTTGTGTTCTGGTTCTGCTTCTGCCACTGGTAAATGTCACTAGCTGGGTCACTGGGCAAGTTAAGTGATCTTTCTGAAACTCAGTTTTCACATTCGTAAAATGGGATTAACAATTTCTACCACTTAGATGTTCTGTGTCAACTAGACGAGATAACACATGTAAAACTTAGCCTGTGATAAGGGTGCAAAAAAATAGTGGTGGGGATTATCATTGCTTTGCCATATATTATCTGAGTATTGTGAAGCCCTAAGCAAATATGTAACAGCAATCTTGAATTTGCGTTGTTCAATTTTTCCCTTTGTACCCTTAGCTTGGCTATTGGTCTTGATTCTTTTTTTACAAAGATAAGAAAATTTCACCCGTGAAATGCAGTCCTGGATGCATCTTAGAGCCTCAGGTTCCTCTTTTACAAGATTGAGTGACGTTACCTCTAGCGCACCTTCCGTGGGGCGAGAGGCTTAAGCCCATACAATTATGAAACTATGATATTAAGTATTTATAAAATGACGCCTATGTTCTGCACTGTGCATAACTGGAAAAAAATGAACATCTAGTGTTTTCCGACTTTCACTTTGCAAACTAACAAATAATGGCACTGAGAGCTCTGGGGTTCCGTCAGATCATAACTACGCTGCTACATGGTCCCCAGACTTGCAATTAGAAATTAAAAACTTAAGCACACTTTGAGCTATTTTTTTCATGTTCTCTGCAAACTTCGGAAAATTTTAAACAGAAGCTTATATTAAATATAATCTTCAGAGTAGATGGGAGTCCATAATGTATTAAGGAACTTGAAATAACATTTTGAATTTCCTTCTGATTTTAAAGCATTATATTTTGGCTGTTCAACAGATTTTATACAATTCGCTACAGAGAAAAGGATAAGGAAAAGAAATGGATTTTTCAACTCTGTCCAGCCACAGAAACAATTGTGGAAAATCTAAAGCCCGACACGGTTTATGAATTCGGAGTGAAAGACAACGTAGAAGGTGGAATTTGGAGTAAGATTTTCAATCACAAGACTATTGTGGGAAGTAAGTACCTGGAATGGTTTGTCTCAGCAAGCTTTCTGTAATTTTTTTTCTTTTTTCCCTAATTAACAAATTCTCAATTATCTTCTTAGTTGTGTGATGTGAGATGATTTCATTCCCATCCTCTAGCATTTGAGAGAATTCAAAACTGAAGTTATTGAGTATTGATATTACAGAATCTTTTTTATAGTGAATGCTTTTTTAAAAGAATGTGATAAACGAATATTTGGTGCCTCTGTTGATAACAATTCCTTGGCTATTGTGGTATTTTAATCAGTCCTGACCTATGAACATCAAGTAAGCAAAGTACCCAATAGTGCGTGTGAATGTTCAGAGGGGAGAGCTGGACTCGTAGACACGAGCACGGACGTCTTCAGGGCCCCTGGCTTTCTTCCTGCCCTCCCTTCATTCAGGCTTCACTGAAATCAACATTTGAAATGACAGTAAATAAAGTAATAGCCAACTTAGAGAGCGTAGGAGGTATAGTTGTCTTCATAATTATTAGTTAGAATTGACTTAGGAACAAGAAGAACAAAAATAATGTCATTTTCCTTTGTTTTTGTCAGGTAAAAAAGTAAATGGGAAAATCCAAAGTACCTATGACCAAGCCCACTCAGTGGTACGTACCAGGCTATTTTCAAGCATGTTTTCTAAAAATTGTGTCTACATTGTATTTTTCTTTTAATAAGGAAATAGTCGTATTATAAGATACTAAAACTGAATTAACCGACTAGCTATGGGATGTTGTGTAAAGTAGCTAAGGTTTTAGGAATTAGTTTCTTTTTCAGAAAATGGAGCTGAAATTATGAGATAGGTCATCTCTCATTTGTTTAAAGCTCTAAGATTCCACATAGTTACTCTAGTATTTCAATATTCCAAGTATTTTGAGATTATGCTTGTTACCCTGTCCTCTGGGATGGTTTTCACTGTATCGTCACAAGGTTGAATTAGTACATGTTCTTCTTGACATTGCTATTGTTCAAATCTTTCCTCTATTTTCTATCACTTCCTACTTAAAAGAGTCAGTTCTTTCCAAAATGATGGTTTTTAACATGCCCAGCTTCTTTCAGTTCAGGATATGTTTGTATATTTTGTGTGTCAGGCATTTTCCCCCGTTTACACAGCCTTTTCTCTCTCACTTTGGAAACTCAGTCCCTTGTTGTCCTCTTTCCCTCCGCTTTTCAAAATTGTTCTCAGGCAGCATCGTCTCAGTTATGTGCCACCTACTGTAAGTGTCAGCCACTGCCTCACCATCACAGAGTTGTGTGCGTTTTAAATCACATGCCAATTATAAAGTGAGGGGCTTTATGTCCCTGAGCAGGTGGAGGAGGGGCTTTGGTGAGAAGAGGGGCATTTGGTGCTGGCTTTGCTCCCTCTGTGTTGGACGAATCCAGCCAGGGAACTTTCCTCCAGTCAGTTGAACACACAAAGGCTCGGTTCGTGGTTGCAAATTTGCTCTGTTCAGTGTGTGCCTGATGTAGTGGATGGATATGTCTAATTCATGTCTAATAGTCCACAGAATAGCCCAGTGACCAGGCAGCCCAGTCTGGAGAGAGAGAAAAAGTACTACAGACCTCCCTAGAATAAAAAAAAATGTAGGATTCTTTTCAGTGACAGAAAATGGGTTTGGATAAAATAGAACTGACTGAGTATCAATCCTGATCAGGTGAATGTTTCTGTGGTTTGAAATGGCAGAAAAGTGTGTGTGTAGGAAAATTATTATCAAGTCAAATGAATTATCAAATGCTCAGGAAAGTGTTTTGATGTATTTCAAATCATAATATAAGAAAGGAGGTTGCAGGTAAATTCCCAGACCTAGATTTTTTCTTTCTTTCTTTCTCTGTCTTGCTTTCTCTTTCTCTTTCTTTTTTAGGTTTTGATTTTTCCCTAATTATCTGACATTTAGAGATTTAAAATGTACGAAAATGGGAAAAGAAATTTTAACAAAATTACCTATAACATCAACAAATAAAGATCAGTATAAAATCATTTATGCTCTACTGATAAAATTTCAGAAGATTTTATTTTTCTGTTTGCTAAGCATGTTTTCATTATAAAACTAAAATTATGCTATATATGCAATTTTATGTCTTACTGTTTTCACTTAGCCAAAATAGGGCATAAGCATATTTCATGTCATTAAATGCTCCTCATAAACATAATCTTAATTGCTGTAAATTACGTAATCTAAATACTCTATCATCTACTCAGTCAGTTCCCAATTTGTAGGCGTTTAAGTTATTTCTAATTGTTTTTTAATCACCAGTGATGTTATGGTAAACATTTATGATCATAATCTTTATTGACATTTCTAATTGTTTCCTTACAATAGATACTTAGCATAGAAATTAACAGTTTAGATTTTTAAGATTTTTAAAACTTCTTAATATGTATGGATCAACGTTCTTTCCAGAAAAGTTGTACCAGTTTACAATCTTGCCCACAATATATCAGAGTTATCTTGCTATAGTCCCCTGATTACCAACATTAGGCATTTCAATGATGAAATTTTTGATTAATGAAATAGTTTAAGGGGGTTATTTTAATTTCTATTTCTCCAATTGCTGATAAAGTAGTACTTCCTTCTCTTGTTTATTAGCCATTTGTATTTTCCATCTAATGACCTTTAGTTTCAGTTTTTTGTTTTTCGGGCGTCTTGTGGTTTTTTTAGTGAATAGTTTAAAGACTTTATAGATTAAAGAACATTGGGCTTTTGTCTGTGATATCATCTAGAAATATTATTCTCACATTTGTTATTAATTAATTTTATTTATGGGAACTTTTGAAATAGGCAAGTCTTGAAATTTGCTTAACCAGATTATTCGTCTTTTCCATTGTCATAGCTTCAATTGCATTATATTTTAGGAAGCCCTACCCTATCCAGAGGGCAGCTACATATTTCCCGATTTCTTTTTCTTTAGTCATATAAGTGGTTTGATTTTGTAATAATTGAACTCTAAACTGTGTGGGTTTTATTTTGCTGTATCGGATGGAGTAAGCTTCTATACAGACTAGGTTATGTGTTTTTTTCTGAATAACTAACCAATTGGCCGAGCACCGGTGTTGAATTGTGCCATTCCCTAAGGTCCCTTTGGCTTTGTCTCCTTTAAATCCAGTCAATGTTGTGTAGGAAAGGGGAATCTGCTGTACCTCCAGGGGAGCAGTTGGTCTGTCTTTCTCTTCTAGAACGTCCTCCCTCTTGTTGTGAATGGTTTCCTAGGAAGCAAATCTTATCTCCCACCCTCTTGGCTGTCGTGCTTTATCTTCATGTGACTCGATGTCGTTTCTTTCATTCCTTCTTTTTTGTGATGATATCCCAATAATTTGTATTTATTTTGGCAAAATATTTCATTTAGGGTGAGTTACTCAGCAAGATTGGGAAAGACGATTGACGTTTTACTCCCAAGGAATTTAATTTCTTTTTCACATCATAAATAGCCATGGCAAGAAGGGCCAGGAAGAGACTTCCTACATCAATGACACAGAGCCAGGCACTCTATCACTTCAAGCTGTGAGGCGGAGCACCCCAACTCCCGCCAGCTCTGACGAGCTGCAGTTTGAAACTCTTGGTTATTTCTGAAGGAAAACCCAAATTGATTGAAAAAATATTTTAAGGCTTTTCTGTGAGGCTTTCTTCATTGTTCCCTTCTAGACAAGAGGAAAAGTGTTTCATGAGCTGACATCTGTGCTCTTGTGTAGCTCTAGAACGTGGAGAAGTTAAAAAGGAACCACTTGGGACATCCTTGAACGTCTTATGAGGCCACTTAGAACTGATTCTGAAAATTGATTTGATTCTTTAAAGGTATATTTTAATCCAAAGTCAATATCCAAATATTCACACATCTCTTCTCTAAGACTGATCTTAGAAGGCAGTATTTCAAGAGATGTGAAATTAATTCCAGATGTTTTGCTTTTAGAATCTTAAGCAAAAGACACTTTGAAAAATATTTTCATTCATATCTACGTGCTTACACCTAAAACTGACATGCAGCAAAAACTCTAATTAACACCTGCCAAACAGAGATCCTGGAAATGGGAAACACAATTTGAACTTTAGGCTATCCATTTTAAAAAGGTAAATAATATTTAGGTTAAAAATTTGAAAGTTAAATACAGCCCCATCTTAAGCATCTGGTTGCATTATATGCTGTAATTCACGTATCTGAGTCTGTGACCTGCTGGCAGCCCCAGGACCGCTGTACAAGTGACACATCACAGGGGTCTCTTCTGATTGGTGAGTGTCTTTGTTCTATCAGGGTTTAAATACTTTCGATACCACCCCTGCCTGTACCTCTAGAAATATCAGAGAAATGGCATATGCATAATCAAAAATGCTATTCTTTCTTTATAACTTATGTCACTTGAGATCCATGTAACTAAGGAAGAAAAAACACATTTATCATGATAATTGTTCTATTTAGTCCATTTTGAGAATCTAGAACACTCTTTTTATGAAGATGAAACCTAATATTTTTCTGTTGGGTTTTATTATATAAAAAAATAAAAGATTGATGGCCAGAAGGACCTAATTTTTATATATTATATTTTTAAAACCTTAGTTATCTAACTGGTTCATTAACTAAACAATCAATTTTTGAAGTATGTAGCATTTATTAACAGAGATTTAAAATACAAGTTCAATTATTTAATTAATCCAAATCCAAATCAGTATTCCCCTAAAATATGATATCTATTTTCACCCTTCCATTTTTTCTGTCAGAGACCCACCTATCTTTTTAAAAAGCCATGTCTATTGGGGCTGGCCCCGTGGCCGAGTGGTTAAGTTCGCGCGCTCCGCTGCAAGCGGCCCAGTGTTTCGTTGGTTCGAATCCTGGGCGCGGACATGGCACTACTCATCAAACCACGCTGAGGCAGCGTCCCACATGCCACAACTAGAAGGACCCACAACGAAGAATATACAACTATGTACTGGGGGGCTTTGGGGAGAAAAAGGAAAAAATAAAATCTTTAAAAAAAAAAATCCTTCCTTTAAAAAAAAAAAAAAAAAAAAAAAAGCCATGTCTATTATTGGCAAAAAAAAAGGAAGTGGTGTCAATTTTTAAAGTGTAACAAGCACCAGACAAATGAAGTGAATAGAAATGAAGAAATACCATGCGGTCCCCAGCCACCCCTCACCATCAGGTACCACTGTGTGATGCATGAATGCATCGGGATCCCTCCATTCTTAGCCATTGTTGTCCTGAGGTAGAAACTGGAAAGTTTATATCTAGGCCAACGACATTGCCAAAGGCGTATGTCTGATTCCTCCCTAGCTGACCAGAAATTGGAAGACTTTTGCAAGGAGGACATTAGATTCATTCTTAGTCAGATGTTAGGTTAAATCAGTATGTTTCGTAACTTTTGTTAGGACATCCTAAGAATGAATTAAAACCAGAATGTAATATGCCCAAGTTCTTTCCATGTGGTTTGGCTCTCGAGCCACTGAAATTGGATTCTGCACAGCCCTCAGCCACTCCCCAGTGGGCAGCTCCTCCTCAGCTCAGAGCCTGGAAATCTACAGTGAATATTCTGGCACCACGAAAATGCCAAACAGACAAACCCGTCAAGAATAACCTGCAAAAAGTAGTGTCCTGGTGTTATCACTACTTCTATTAAAGCTAATTTTCAAAATAATATCAGGAAGCAGTTAGTATAATGCAGAGTCCATTGAAAGCCCCTCGCCCTGTGTGGCCACTGCTCTGGTTGTTTCTGGATAACCACAGGCTTTCCCTAACCAGGGCTAAAAGGCAACAATATATGTCTTCAGGGGCGTAACCTTTTAGCATCCTCTCTTCATTGAATCTCACCAATTGGCTACTTAGCCACAACATCCCAGAAAAATGGTAAAAGTGAATTCCCTTAACCAGCCACCCTGCTCGGCATATAGTACAACCTGGGTTCTTAAGGGACAGGTGTCTCAAAACAGAAAAAAATAAAATGATGCATCTCTTATGGGATAGGTGGGAAATATGTTTACTTCTTGGTATACCATAAACATTTAGAAAATAGTTATTGAATGAAGATGGGACAAGAGCAGAGAAAGGAAGTGGTGATGGAGGTTTGCAGCGGGAATGGGAGTCAGCAAGCTGTTAGAGAAAAGAAAGCCAGCAAGGAAATGGCCTAGGAAAGAAAACTGGACCAAGTAATGTCCATAGACAGCAGCTGTGCTGAGGCCGCACCCGCAAAGCTGTGCAGCGGTTCGCGGGACTTTCACTGCCTCGCTCCCCACTCCGCTGCATGAGACTCCTGCGCGCACTGACGTGTGGTCACACAGTAAGCCTGGGACGGCAAAGAAAGGCTAGTGGTACCTTCATAAAAAACACTGTACATGAAACAGTTCAATTAAAATTGGGACGTGGGGCTGGCCTGGTGGCACAGCAGTTAAATTCACATGTTCTGCTTGGGCAGCCCGGGGTTCGCCACGGCACTCCTTGGCAAGCCATGCTGTGGTAGGCGTCCCACATATAAAGCAGAGGAAGATGGGCATGGATGTTAGCTCAGGGCCAGTCTTCCTCAACAAAAAGAGGAGGACTGGCTGCAGATGTTAGCTCAGGGCTAATCTTCCTCAAAAGAAAAGAAAAGAAAAGAAAATTGGGTTGTAAATGGTTAAACACTGTTAACTTGGAAATTATCACAATCTTTCATTTCTCAGTGGGTCCAGGTAACAGATGTTTTCCTACACTTTTGAAAGAAGACACAGAGAAAGGATTCACAGCATGGATTTCTTACTGGGAATTTTAGAGCCTTCAGCATAGAAACTTTGAGCAGAAGGACTGTCCTGATGCCATTTAGAAACCTACCTATAGAGAGGCAGCTACTTGCTCAGTAGTCGAGTGTTGGTGCGTCTTTGGGTTACAGATTAGGTAAGAGAGTAATTATAGGTCAAGAAGGAATTGGATTCTGCAGCTCAATGATTTCTTTATTTTTGGCAGTACATATTGTACGTATAGTCTTGTCATCATCTTAATAGAACACTGGTCTGTACTCAAGAACTGAAAGAGAAACGTTGTTCCATTCATGTGAAGAGTGGAGTATTTTCCATTTGTCCTTGTCAAAAAATTGTTTAAAACCAGCCACCACAGCAAAGGAAATATAAAATTGGGATAATGGAGTTCAAAGGCAATCAACACAGCAGCATTTAGGTGTTCTTGCTATAACATGACATGTCTCTGAAAAACTTCAAATTCTGCAAAACGTGCACTAGACACAGGACTCCTCAGAAAATAGAGGACAAAGCGTTCGAAGCCCCTGGGCTGTGGCCACAGCTCTAACAAAAACAATTACTAGTTCCTGGAAAGATAATGTGGCTCCTCTGGAGCAGCAGGCATTTCAAATTCTCAGAAATGATGGAGGCCATGTCCTGCAAGGCTCTCACTGGAGCAGGACAGGCGGAGGTAAGGCAGCCACATGAGGCCGAGCCGTGGGCCTGACTGCTGCTCTCTGGAGAAGGATCCCATGTGTAAACGTGCGTTACTGAATCTTAGTCCCCTCAGGCTACCATAACAGAAGGACCATATCCTGGGTGGGTTAAAGAACAAACCTGTGTTCCCCACAGTTCTGGAGTCTGGGGAATCCAAGATCAAGGCGCTGGCAGATTTGGCGTCTGTTGAACGCCTGCTTCCTGGTTCACAAGCAGCCATCTTCTCGCTGGGTCCTCACATGGCAGAAGGGTGGAGGGAGCTCTCTGGGGTCTCTTTTATAAGAGGACTAATACCATTTATGAGAACACCGCCCTCATAAGCTAGTCACCCTCCAAAGACCCCACTCCAAATACCATCACTTTGGGGATTAAGTTTCAACATATGAATTTTAGGGAGACGCAAGTTTCAGTCTATAGCACTGGGTCAACAGGTATAGAAGCTCCTGTTAAAAAATAACCTGATAATAGTAAACTTTTATTTTTTGTGGTTTTTAAACACAAGAATCTTAATGTAAGAAGAAAAATAGGCAATAGTAAGCTTGGTATCGTGGCCCTTCTTTGTTATGGGCATATCATTTATTAAAATGGGAGCATGTTGTTAGCAAGTCTCTCTTACTCACAGCTATAAACACCTGTGTGGTGAGTATCTCATCCAGCACATCCTGGATCATCAACAGATCTGGTCCATGGGGCATCCGTATCACATACACAGGTTAAGTCAAGCAGCAAGAAAGCAATCTCATGCTTGCCCCGTTAGTTCAATCTAATGTTTCTGTCTCTATTAGCTGCCCTCTCTTAGCCTGTTGCCATGTCTCTCACATGGCTATCTTAGCCTTGGCTCAAATGATGTCCGGTGATGACTCCACCTTAAAGTGAGCACTATACGTGTCTCTAATTCCGGCCACTCTATGACATCAGAACTTCCTGGGGGAAGCCTGAGGCAATTTGGGAGAGGAGGGCACAGTCCCCTGGGACCTGCCCTTACAATTCTAAGGTCCTTCATGAATAAATACGTGCACAATGGTTAAGAGTACAGGCTTTGGAAGTAGAAATGTCTGGATCTGAGTTGCAGCCCTGTCTTCTTGGGAGAGGACGTGCCTGGTGTCAGGAGCTCATGGTGGTTGTGTTGTCTGCGGTGGCAGCAATTGAATAAACTCAAATAATTGATGGTGACTGGTTTTAAAAGATAATATGTAGCTTAACGTCTTTTTCAGAGGGAATGTAAAGACTGAATTTGGCTGGGTATCATCACAAATGAAGTGAAAATCAACTAGTATTCAATCCAGAGGACTTAGGTTCTTTTCACTGCATTTTCTGAGTAAACCAAACTAATGCGAGTTCTCAAGAAACTGCTTCTGTCGAACCTTTGGACATTAATGGGGGAAAATCAAGTGAGTCCAACAAAACAGAGGCAGGAATATGTCTGAAAGATCCTCCAGCAACTGTTAAGCCAGTGTTACAGGAAGCTTCATTGAAGAGAAGAAAACGCTACTTCTAGCTCTTTGATTGTTTTTAAAGTTAACATTAACTCAAACGCTGACTTTCTTCCTCTCTCTTCAGCCATCGTATGTCCCAAGGAAACTAATCCCAGTAACAATCATCAAGCAAGGTAATCTGTGCGGGTCTGCTCTGGATATGTGTCCCGAACTATTTTTAACGCACTTTTTAACTGAGATAATTAAACATAGCATGTATTTCCTCAATTTTTCTGATTATTGTTTTTCAGAAAAAGTTTGAAGAAATCAGTATGGTCTAGTACATTAGAAGTTGATAGATAATTTTGGCTGAGCCCGGGCTAGTCCCTTTATTTGGATGATTAGGAACGAAGCAACTATAACAAGTATTAAGTTTTAACAAGCCAGTTAGATGCGTGTGGCTTTGCTCGGGGTGAAGCGACGTACATGAAGAAAGTCATTAAGACGCTATTTGGACTAATGGCATGAAAACTATGATTTAGGGGCCACTTTGGGGAAACAAAGACATCTAGGTGTCAAGAATTATAATGTCTTATTTCATGTTAGTATCCATTTGTTTTTGTTTTGACTTCCAGTTTTTCAAATTATTTAAAATGACTCCATTGTTTCCTGAAAGTTTCTTGGTAGGAGAGAGCGGGCACTTAAAATAGTTCTTCATTTTAAGAAAACACTGTCCCAAGTGAACTCTCAAAACAGGGTCAGCTAATATTGGAATTACCCAAAGATTCTTTGCTTTGAGACTCTATATTTTCTAATTTTTTACTACTGAGTCATTGCCCCATTTTGTGCTGGTACTCTACCTTGGGTAGGCCACAGGGAGGGGAGAAGAGGAAGAGAATTTTCAGCTCAGGATGGACCACTTTATGAGAGTAAGAGCCTTTCATTACTTAAATGCACAGGTGTTAAGGTAACATCTGCTTTCTAGTCCTTCTGTTGGCTGTGTAGCCAACCCAATGAGTTTCTTTCTATTAATGAAAAAGTTAGATCAGGGCTTCCCCACTGCAGATGGCTTTGCATTATTAGCGTCTTACTGCTTCCTGACTTGTTTTCTTTTTTTTTACGTCACACTATTATCTTTCTGTATCTCAACAGTGATTCAGAATGTCACTCACAGGGCTTCAGCGAAATCTCCAGATAAGACTCCCTATGGAGGAACGATACTAGGTGAGTCTGTCTTGAAATCTACACTTAGGTTAAGCAAGTCAGGCTATTTTTTGATAATAGGGCCCTTGTGGAAGGCACTGTGAGCAGGTCTGTCAAACTGACTCATTTCCTTTCAGTATTTAGCATCCTGGCTTATGTCCATTCCAGGCGAGGAGCCAAGAGGTGCTACCTCTGTCACAGTGTTGGAGAAACAACTCTAGCCCGAGCCTTGTGGGAACATGGCACCCAGCCTACCTGCTCCACAGGGTTGTTGCAGTTATGAAGGAATCTTTGTCATACTGCACTGATCTTTTAAAAATTATTATTAATAGGAGTGTTTTTTGTTCAGCACACATCTTAAGCAGCTAGTTTACAGTTTTTGGGTCTATGGATTAAAAGCCATAGGATTTTGGTAGTTTGGTTCTGAATGTGGAAAAGATTCTGTTTAAAAGTTATGATCATATTTTTTCCGACATTTTAAACTTTGGGTTAAAATTGACTAAGCAAAATAAGTGCTAAACTTCATAGTTTCTAGTGTCTGGTGCTCTGAGCTTCATGTCATGGTGCATTTTCTTCCTCTTATCTTATTTACTTCTTTTTCTTTGCAGTCCACCTTGTTATTCCAGGTCTTAATGAAACCACCGTAAAACTTCCTACATCCATAATGTTTGAGATTTCGGATGCACTCAAGACACAATTAGGTAAGCAGAAAAGTTCTGTATTTGAACTTTGCAGTGACTGAGTACCAGCACAGAGATTCTTAGGATGTCCGAGGAGTCTAACAAACGAGCTGGTTGGGGACATCAAAGTAGAAAGTAAGGGACAGGCATGGGTGCTGTCGGTGGGAATATAAAATGGGGCAGCTGCTGTGAAAACAGTATGACCATTCCTCAAAAAATTAAACTTAGAATTACCATGTGATCCAGCAATTCCGCTTCTGGGTATGTAACCAAAAGAAGTGAAAAAAGTTCTCAAAGAGATACTTGTACACTTACCTTCATGGCAGCATATTCACAATAGCAAAACATGGAAGTAACCCAACTGTCCATCAACAGATGAATGAATAAGCAAAATGTGGTCTATCCATACAATGGAATATTATGCAACCTTAAAAGGAAGGAAATTCTGACACGTGCTACAACCTGGGTGGACCTTGAGGACATTATGCTCAGTGAAATAAGCCAGTCACAAAAAGACAAATACTGTATGATACCGCTTTTATGAAGCCCCAGAAGATTCAAATTCATAGAGACAGAGAGTAGAATGGTGGTTGCCAGCGAAACGGGGGTGAGGGGAATGAGGCATAAGTGTTTAATGGATACAGAGTTTCAGTTTTACAAGATGAGAAGAGTTCTGGAGACGGATGGTGGTAATGCTTGCACAACAATGTGAATGTATTTACTACCAGTGAACTGTACACTTAAAAATGGTTAACACTGTACATTTTGTGTTATGTATATTTTGCCACAAAAAAAATTTTTGGGAAAAAAAGTAAGATGCAGAGAAGTTGGAGTGTTGGAGATATTCATATAAATCACATTCAATAGGGAAAGAGTTCCTTTATACTTACATAAAATACATTTACATTTATGAAAGAAGAGACAACATTTATCAAATTATCCAAAATATACACATTTCTATAGGTATGATTTTCAAATAGAGTAATTGTTATAAACTGTCCTTATTATACTATACTATGAAGGGGCCACTAGATATTTTCAGTGGGAACTGATGCAAAGCTCAGGTCTATTAGAATAATTATTTACTTGAGATTGATATGGCTTCCTGCTTCTAGAAAGAACTCGATATGGTTTCAGTGTTTAAAAAATGTAAAGCTTAACAGTTTGGAAAAATGCCCAACAAAACCCTTTAAAAGGGAATAATTGTGGCGGTCAGTGGGCTCTGTTAGTTGCTGCACTTGAGTGTCAAATTAGTCTGAATTTTCTCTGCAGGAGAGGATCTTAAACTTGATGGAGCATCAGAAGCCCTGGAGGGCTTGTGAGCACACAGACCGCTGCCCCCACCCCGCAGAGTTCCTGACTCAGGAGGCCAGGGTGGGGCCCGAGAATTTGTGTTTCTAGGGGTTCCCAGGTGATGCTACGGCTGGCCCAGGAGCACCACTTTGAGAACCGCCCCTCTAAAGTCTCTGGAGAATGTCTTGGGCTATTGAGAAATATGGAAAGAGACAGCAGGCTGTGGTAGAAATTGAACAAGATTTAAAAATGCAGAATATTTTCCCTGAACTGGATACTGTTAATTTGAGAACTTCCTGGAAGAAGGATGAGCAAAGCCTGAAGAGAGTGGAAGAGCACTTAATTGGTGGACTCTTAGACTTACAATTTTAGAAAAATTTTCACAATTTACGTCTCACCATTTTATTAAGATGTGAAAATATTTGCCAACAAGTCTTCACGATTTTGCGCAATCCTTACATTTTTACAGTAAAATATTCATAACTGTTAGTCCTAGAGTGAGTTACCTCCAAGCACGTAGACAGATGACTGTAACTTTGTACATCAGGCTTGATCACCTCCCTTTTAGCTATAAAACCCCGTGACTCAACTCTGCATCATCTAAATGCTGTGCTGAAAGCCAGGAAGCCTCCAGATTAAATTGCCTCAGTGAACCTGTGTTTGGAATGAGAGCTCAGGACTCTCACACTCACCTAGTTCTCTGCCCAGAGCCTGTACACCCGGCCCTGAGCCTGGGGAGTCCTTTTTAGAAGGAGAAAAAAGGAGCCCACCAATCTCTTATTGATTTGGTCCCAACCTGTCCATGAAAACTACAAAACCCAGGATTTGTGAAGGAGACCGAAAATGAGCAGAGTTTTTGCCGAGACCACTGCTGTCCATTTTGAGCTGGAAGGTGTTCTAGTCCTTAGTTTTGAGAGATATTTCTAATTTTTTGTTTTTCGCGAAGTTCCACATGCTATCTTAATACCAGGTCAGCCATTTTGTTTAATTTAGAGAGTTAAACTGTGAATTTTGTTTTGTTTTTGCTTTTGTTTTTCTGATATGATTCATGAAGCTTCAGGATTGGGATTTTAATGAAAAGAAATTCTATGCAAATAGTAAATGTCTTTTTAACTTGTAATCTGGGGAAACACCTATCTTAAATTTAACACATTTCTTAGCAAATTTCTTACGCGTTGAAGAGATCGACAGCCAGTATGTTTGAAATGGTCAGTAAATTCACTGAATGTACCACCTTAACAGACTATGCTTAAAAATTACATTGTAACTTTACCATATTTTTGTGAAAAGAATGTAAGCATAAACAATTCTTTATACTACTGAGGGAAAAATAAACTCCTGAAGCTATCATTGCAATTCAGAAAAGCCCTGTTTTTTTGAGGGGGTAAATCCTAAAAATAATGTCCTCATTCCAGCAGGGCCCATCACGGGACATCAAGAAATTAATAGCTTTTGTTCTAAGAACACGTGGTGTGAATAGTGAGAGAAATAAACAAGAAAGCTAGTGTGAACCGTCTCCCAGGGACATACAGAGGGTTTGCCAAAGCCAAGACTTAGCCAGCCAAAAATGAGAGGAAACAACTGTGTTGAGAAAAGGTACAGAAGAATCAGACAGGAAAAGGAATTTCCTGGGGTTTTGGCAGTGTTCTGATGGCATTCTACTCTGCTATTGCCGAATCTGCAGTTGCCCAGGGGCAGTGTAAGTGAGTGCTCACGGCGGGATAGGAGACATAAAGAGTGACCCATTCAACTATCTTCCTTATCAACCAATTCCTCTGATGCCTGAAGTGCCACATGCAGAAAGATGATACACCTTTAGAAGGAAGTAGTGATGTGAAAAGAATACAAATATTTCTTGGGAAGGTTGTCTACCATTTTTAATTCATTTACAGCCTAATTTTAGATTGATATGATCACCAGCTAAGGGCATGTTTTGAATATAAGGAGCTAAAGCAAAGCAATTCTGAGCATTGCCTAAAAGTCTAGGATCTGGAAGTTAAGATAATAAATGAATAGTCCTAGTTAGCCAGGGACCCCGCGAGAACGTAGGCTATTGCACTGGAAGGAGAGGGTTAGCAAAGTTGTCCTGACCCAGAGGAGGACACTGAAAGAGGAGAGAGCGTCAAAGAAGAACCCGGTCATCTAACATTGGAAAAAAGGACAACTTCCTTTGGTACATGCTGAAAATAGTAAGATCAGAGCTCATAAAAATTTGCAATCTAAATGTTTTTTCTGTGCTAACAATCACAACGGTTCTACACAAAAGCTATGACTATAAAAGAAGCAGGAAAAAACATTGATAAAATTTAGGAATTTTAAAAATAGAATTTATCATAAAACTCTACTGGATCTGTTTCTTTAGTTATTCCAGAAAGAGAATCCTTTCTCTTTCTGTCCTGCCAAATGAATTTGAGCAGTGATACTGAACATTTCTGTTGTGCAAACAAGCTAGGCCACTTCATATGCACATAAATCCAAAGCATGCACTTGACTGTCAGATGTGGCGAGTGTGCCAGCCCTGGTGACACCTCCTGCTGGCACTTGCAATCACTCCTGGGAATGACCAGCTCTCTGCAGGAATGGATTGTACGCCTCCACAATATGGAAAACTGATTTGCCTCTATCAACAGTGTGAAGGAATGACTTCATAATTGTTTTTAAGTCCATCAGAAGTAAATAAATATTTTGTGCCCACGTTAACTGAAAAGAAGAAAATGCTCTTGACAACAGTGCTGGGAACTACAGAAGGAGGTTACAAAATCTGCATCCTCAAAGAGCTTTGAGAGAACAGATTAGATCAGTAGATCTCCACAGAGAGTGATGTTGTCCCCCACTGGATATTTGCAGTGTCTGGAGATATTTTCGGTTCCCACAGCTGTGGAAGTGGTAGTGGAATCCAATGGGTAGAGGCCAGAGATGCTGCTCACATCCTACAGTGCACGGGAAAGGCCCCGGCAACAAAGAATCATCCAGCCCAAAACATCCATAGGGCCAAAGTGGAGAAGCCCAGGAAGTTCTGAACAGCCTTAGGACTCAGAAATCTCATCTGATGAGAATCAGTTCAAGGGGGCAAGGTCAGGGTATCCCAAAGATAAAGGAATTCTTTCATACCACTAGACTGCTTCAAATTATTACAAGTAGATCATTGAGTCAGTGTGCTAAACACATGAATCAAGTTAATTCTAAGCACAGTTTTTAAATGAGAGATATTTTAACCATTGGGAACTGTGCTTTAGAAGTGTACTTCCTTTGAAAAAGAATACCTAAATTTTAGAAAGAAGTTTCCTGAGTGGTTGTCTGAAAAGGGAGGGGGAAAAAAAAGGAAAAACACCTGATTTCATTCTTTACACTAAATTCCCACAGAGACCAAAAGAAATGATCTATGTTAACATGTGGCTGAAATAAATAACTGTTGGTATTTTTTTGCGACAAATATTTTCAAATAATTTTGTATCCTATGTGTGTTATTTGTGTTTTTCTAAAATTTCAGTGTCATAACCTATTACATTTTTTTCTGTGCATAATCACGGAAAATTTCTACTCATTGATTTTGTTTTAATTAGGAGTATTTGAATATAAAATTCCGAGGAGGATTTGCAATACAGTCTGTGCCTTCCAGAAACTCTATTTCTGAATCAGAATGACTTGAGAGTTATCCAAATATTGGTTGTAATTTGTTTTCTTCATTCCAATGTTAACTTAGATCTTAAAGAATTACCTAGGGTTAATGAGAAGGAATTCTGAGGACTGTCGTCTCTCATACTAATCCTGGTGGAAATGCACAATGACGTTGTTGACTGCCTGGGGGAAAGGATAAGAGCGGAGTAGATTTCTTGAAGTAGTTGGTTACTTGATTTTGTTTTGAATGAATTATACTGGGACACTGCATTATGAGGAAGTGAGGTAAATTGTTTGTTCTCTGACTTTTTAGCTAAGAATGAAACCTTGGCGTTACCTGCTGAATCTAAAACACCAGAGGTAGAAAAAATCCCAGCACAGCCCATAACAGGTAATGAGATCCCTATGTTGTTAACGTTGAGAGAATGAATAATATATTTTTTCTAATGGCAAATGATTGGCAAACCTGTACCTTTTTTTCAGTGAAGAGCCAGTAGGAAATTCATTTTGATCATGAGCACGAAATGATAGGAGGTTCTAGGTTCTTCATCTAATGTTTGGAAAAACAACAGACGCAAAATGAACTGTTGAATCATGTAACTAATACATAATCTGGAAGCTATATTTTTGGCTCTAAGTGAAAGTTGTTACCTCAACATTCTGAAATATTCTTGTACTTAAATGTAGTACTGTGTGTTTGGGGCTTTCCTTTTATATGAAAACGTAAGACCGTTTTTGATTTCTTCATTTTCACAAGTGGTCTATTTAGCAAAATGCCATTATCTCTCATGAATCCATAGCTTGATATTTATGAAAGTACCTGGAATCATTCAATGACAATGTCTCTGGAAGATTAATAAACCTAGTGTGAAGAACACATGAGAGCTCAGTAAAAATCCTTTAAAGAATAAATGCAGTATGCATATTCCCCATAATTCATCAGCTGTTACTAACAAACATTCAGCGTTTCTTCTATGAATGAACTACCCAAGTCCAGCCCAACAGAGACATACTATTCTCTGAAATATGGAGTTTTTGCCAAAGTAATACCACCTCATCCAGGACTCAGTAACACAAACATCTGGTGAGAATTACCCCAAATCCACATTTAGCAAAGTAACTCCAATCTAAAGTGAATTTTTTAACCATAAAATTGCCTAAACTGAAATATTCAATTCATAAAATTGCCATAGATTGAAATATTTACTTTGTCCTACACTCTTGGACTCATAACTAGTCCAGAGAAGACAAAGATTGGTGGGGAAATAAAATAACTTGATTTCAAGAAACCTATTCAAGTACAAATATGTCTGATGGACTAGGAAGTATATGGTCCTGCCTACAGGAGAGAGATGGACCTTCCATCTCCCGCTTTCCAGAGAGCTAAGGCAGAGGTAGAAGCTATTCAAGATGCTGGGATAATCTATTCGAATGAAATTCCTAGTTGGTTTTCTGACTTCAACGTAAATGGTCGACACCAAGAAAAGTGTAGGCGTGACCAGTGGATGACCCCACGTTCTTTTCTGCCCAAGAGATTCTACTCGTTTTTCCCAATTATACTTTCTTCTCTTGGTGCACTGTCTGATGGGAGAGTCTACAGATTTCTTAGTTCTCTGCCAAACCTTCCTCAGAACTTTCCACTTCAGAAACACTTAGGCAAACACCGTAACAGTATTCAGTGTTATTGTGTTTATTTCATGTCCTTACTCTGCAAAATTCTGGAGCTGTGTAGCTTACCATTAATTCCAGATCTCAGTGAAAACTATTTTCACTGAGGAAACTATTTACCCAAAAAATTCTTTCTTATTTCTTGAAAACTGTTTACTCGAGTCGTCTTCGCCTTTGGTCTAGTGCTTGGAGCAACCTCGTGGCTGAGGATTTGAATCCTTATCATCTCAACCCGGTTCCAAGCTTTGCCTGGGGCTGCAGTTTGGAAGAGAGAAATCTTATAATGTCATAGTTCTAAATAAACCTTTTTGCCCTGGGTCATTCTTTTACTTGCCCATTTATTGATTCATTTAATAAACATTTACCATGTGCTTCCTTACTGTACCCCAGACATTGTGCTAAAGCCCTGGAGATAAAGAGAAAGAAAAAGGCAGACAAATGAAAAATTATGATTCATCTGATAAGTGCTTTGATGGAGGTCGTTTCAATGTGTTTTTTGGAACACAGAAAGAGACCTACCCAGAGAAAGGATTGGGAGGAGAGCCAGCTCAGGCACCTCGGACAACCCCGGAAGTCCTGAACAGAATTAACTTGAATTGGTCTATATAAGTATCCGTTACTAATTCTAAAGGGCAACAAAAGTGCCTATGGTCTGTAGTTGCTTCATCATTTTATCTTAATTTCTAAAGTTGTCTTTTTTGCCTTCCAGTGACTCCTGAATCAGTTCCAAGAACCACTAAACCCACCGTGCCTAGTGCATTAGACATTTCAGAAACAACACTGGGTAATTCTAAGAACTTTTTTTCTTAAAAAATAACTCCCAATACTCATAGAAAAGAAAAGTAAGCCCAATGCCTTAGCACCCGCCCCACTCTCCCCCTCCCTGGCAGTAGTCCACCTTCCTATTTCTTGGGTCAGTTCGACTAAAGAGTTAGCAACACACCTTGATCCTGGTGACTGATACCTAGGCAGCTCTGGATGCTAGATGCTAACCACATGCCCTTTAGCCAGTCTCTCGGGATGTGTAGAAAAACCGAATTCCAGCCTTTTGCCCCACAAAGCTTGGAGGGGTGGGGAGACCTGGAAGTCTTGACTATGTGTGTGCTTTCTGCTTTGATTGGCTTTTCCAAGTCTTGTGCGTACTAAACTTGAGGAGAATCCCTTGAAGTATAATGCTTTTTAATAAAAATTTCACGCCATGCAAGTTAGCTGCCTCTTGGCCCAAGAGATTCTAACTTGCTTTGCTCTCTTCTCCTGAAGAAAAGAGCCAGTGTGTATTTTGTCTGTACTTGTGACGTTGATCTTCATGCCACACCATGGGCCTTTGAAAGTATACCTTCAAATTTTAACAGCTGTGTAAAACTTTTCCAGGGGCAGCCAGCTATTTCCATGAAAGGCATCAGCTGCCTGGTGCACACTCCCTTGTAAGCATGCTTCACATGATCACGGTTAAGCCACAGTGCAAATCCCCACTCATGCAGCTGCTAACCGAATTCTTCTCTATTGTAGTTCTCAGTGAAAGGACGCCGGAAGCATCGCAAACTAGTCTAATACCTAGGTTTGAATTGCCACTGAGCACTCTAGGTAAAATTTATTAACCACTGCAGGTTCTTGTTACCTCGGAAATTTTATACATGCTTGGAAGGACTTCTTAGGCTCATTCATTCAAATTCATCTCCTCGCAGGAAAGGAGGGACCATGTTTTATAGAACAATGACCTCCCCAACTGCAAGCCCTCAAATGTTATAAAAATCTTTATTTTATAATTTCGGATCCTAAAGAGTCACTCTCTATGACAAATCTTTCGGTTGTTTTTCTTTTTGGTGGTCATGATTTGATTCTTTTTAATTCAAAGTCACTGTGTCACTGAATAAATTATCTTCTATATTTTTCCTAAGTATCTTTTTACTCAATTGTTTCTCTTGACAGAGAAGATAAATTTATGATATCTCTGCAGACTGCTTCTTAGAATTCTTAGAATTTCTTTAAGTACAGTATCAAAAAAGTTGTTGAGAGGGAGCTTTCATATAAATCCACATAGTTACCACAATTCTATTTTTAAAACCTCTTAGATGGACATTTTCCAGTCCAGGTGTGTCTGATGCTTGGTTTGAGTTTAAATGAAATATTTCTAAGAGCATACACACACATAGCTGAAGAAGTTAGGAAACTAATAAGGATGAGAAGAAGAGCCCACATTCCTCAAATTTAGGGGCTTGATTTTAAAAAATAGAAACCAAAGCTTTATTGTATTATCCAGTATTAAAACACAGGAGTAAGAAATACTACTAAGGTCCCTACTTGACATGAGTCACTTGCTGTTTCGTGTTTGTTTTTTGTTTTTGCAAGCTTGAGATTTTTAAAATCTTTTCTCTATTACTTATACCTCAAATCATAACATTTCTTGTGTGTTTCATTACAGCTCCGAAAAGCATTCCAGAACTTCCTCAGGCAAAAACATCCTTCCCTTTTGAGAAAGCTGGGGGCACCTTGGGTAATAACAGCACCTTAAATCTGGTGTGAAGATGTGGGTGGTGATTGCTCAATTCTGTGGGACACACCACTGGGTCCTATCTCTGCAGACCTCAATGAACTGATGAATTCAGTTAACTCGGCCAAACAAACAAGTGGTCGATCTGGTTAAAAAAAAAAAAAAAAAAAAAAAGGAGCCAGCCTGTGGCATAGTGGTTGAGTTCCTGCACTCCACTTTGGCAGCCTGGGGTTTGTGGATTCAGATCCCAGGCTCAGACCTTTGAACCACTCGTCAAGCCATGCTGTGGTATTGTCCCACATACAAAATAGAGGAAGACTGGCACAAATATTAGCTCAGGGCCAATCTTCCTCACCAATAAAACAATTAAGAAAAAAACTCACCTATTTGTCTGAATGGGTTTTCTACAAATTTAGTGACAATCATCAGTCTGTTAATTCTATACAGCCCATTTAGTTAGCTTTCTGACCTCAATGTTGAGAGTATGATACCACACTCTGGTCTCTCTCTAGTCACTGATCAAATGCTGTCAGGAGCGGATGCATATTGATTTCTCCCTGATACGTGATGACTTTTTATTGGATCAGTATGTGCGTTTTATTGCAGGCTTCTGGTAGCCACTTAACCATGCCAGCAACCTATTTCTGTCTCTTCATCTTCCCAAAAACATCTTCAGCAAATTCCTTTTCTTTTTGCTGTAGCTTCAAGTGAAAAGCCGTGGATTGTACCTACAACTAAAACATCTGAAGATTCCAAAGTTCTACCACCTCGAACTGGTAATTGCTTTCTTTTTAAAAAATAGATTGGAACAACAGTATTGAATCACTTGTTTTTATTTTTATAGACTCCTTAGTTGAATATCAATATACTTTGTAGTAAATGGTAAAGCTATAATCCATTCTGGATACTTACATCAATCTCATTTTTTTCTCAACACAAAAGCAAAATGGTTTTGCATTTGTTTTAAAGATCTGTGTTTCAATGTCTGGATATATAATCAGAAATCTGGCTAGAAGATGGACCATGAATTGGCTCATTGATTTTCTAGAGATGTCTTTACTGACATGAGAACAGTAACAAAAGTAAGATGCATCATGTCACGGTCTGATGTGACAGTGTGAATTTAACGTTTCCCTTGCAGGAAGATATTTGCTTCTTTTTCAGCAAAATAGTCAACAAACATTTGAGAGCTTACTATGTGCCAGATATGTTCCTAAGTCCTACACTCTGTAAACACATTGTGACACAGAGCAAAGACCTCCAGTCCTGGCATTAGTAATGGACTTCAGTTCCAGTTCTGGCTTCCCCACTAACCATATAACCATCTCCCCTTTTCTGGGTCGTCATTTGCTCTTTTGTAAACTGTGGCGACTGCCTTTTTTCCCCTGAGAATTCTTGTGTTCCACCACTACAACTCATAGAAGGAGATCACTTTCTTTTTGAAAAATAGATTTTTCTCAGTTAGAAAGTTTTCTCCTATACATCTTTTCTTTGATGTCTAGCAGTCAACTAAAAAGAACATTCAGCAAATGAGAATTACAAGGAAATCTCAGAAAACACTATGATTACTTCCATGAATTTTGTTTTACTTGTTTTTTAATTTTTGTGAACTTGGTAGTTGTAATTGTTTTGCAGACAGACAATATAGTATAATAATATAGTATGTACCATAATATATTATATGCTGTACAATATATCTATATATACTGTACTATAGTATATATAGTACATACTATAGTATTACATATCATAGTTAGAAGTTCATGTAATGAAGTTAAGTACACCAACATTTTGTGGTATTCTCCAGAAGAGTCCAGCAGAGGACTGGTGTGAGAAAGGATGAGATTGAGCCTTCAGATGCGTAGATCTTAGTCAAATTATCCTTTCTCCGGTAAGTGTAATGGGCTCAGATCTCAGCAAAAGAGAAGACGGCATCAAATGAAGCAAGTGTGTCTGTTATAGACTCCCCCAGTTTTCTCAAGTGGGAAAACCCTTGAAAGTTGGCTACGGTTCTCAGCCAATCCAGAGAAGCCTCAAATTGGGTTTTTGGTTCCGCTAGTCATTGACCCTAAGACTCTGGTGCAATTACTTAATGTGGGAGCAAAGATACCTTTAGAAATCCAGGCCACCTGAGTCTAAAATCTGGGTTTGGGGTGGAGTTTCATACTAAGTGTCTAGTTCCATTAGCTGTCACGCAGGCACAGCTGAGCTGTGACTGTGGAACAACAACTAGTCCACCGGTGTGTGTGACGGTTTAAGGCTGCACTACAGCAGAGCTGGCCTGACGGCCACATCCTTCACAAGCATCACGTCTCCCAGCCCAAACACTTTGGGAGCCCACTGGACTGGAAGAACTCTTAGGTCCCTTTCATCTCTCAGCTTTTGGGTTATAACACAGGGGACATAGGATCCCCTCGGTTTCCCTTCAGCACCCTCTAGTTTTTCTGACTCTATGATTATTCAAGAGCAAACTGACCAAACTCTCAAGGAGACCATTTATGAAATTTTAACACCTAGGACATGAATTATATATAAAGCCTGAATTGAAGCAAACATTGGGGATTGGGAAGAATATGCTGGAAGGTGAAGGTTGCAGAGTTACAAAGAGACCAAGACAGATAAGTTTGTAAATCCCAATAAAAGAAAGGTTCCTCCATGGGCCAGGCCCCATGGCTCAGTGGTTAAAATTCCACACACTCCGCTTCAGGAGCCTGGGTTCAGGGGTTCAAATCCAGGGCGTGGACCTACTTCACTCACCAGCCATGCTGTGGAGGTGTCTCACATACAAAAAAAAAAAATAGAGAAGAATTGGCACAGATGTTAGCTCAGGGCTAATCTTCCTCAAACAAAAAAAGAGAAGAATTGGCAGTGGATGTTAGCTCATAGTTAACCTTCCTCAGCAAAAAACAGAAAGAAAGAAAGAAAGGAAGGAAGGAAGGCAGAAAGAAAGGAAGAAAGGAAGAAGGAAAGAAGGAAGGAAGAAAGTTAGGAAGGAAGTTAGGAAGTTGGAAGGAAGGAAGGAAGGAAGGAAGGATGGAAAAGAAAGGTTCTCCTTGCCTTTAATTCCAGAAAAGGAGTATTCTAGTCTTGCCCTGACGGATTATGGACAGTGGCTAACGCAGCAGGAAGCAGTTTCATTTTGCAGCTGCCTCACTCCTGCCAGGGCAACCTTAGGATGCCAGAGACTTCCAAAAACCTGTCACCTGCCAACTCTCTTTGCGTGATGTGCTAGGGCTTGACATAGGCTGTCCCAGTTCAGTAGGTGATGACTACAGGCATGAGCATTAGCCCCAGAGACTTCCTCGCCTGCCCTTAGAGCATTGCATTTTCCTCTCTGCTATTTAGTATAATCCTTGGACCAGCAGCATTGGCATCACCGGGGACCTTGTTAAAAAGGCAGAATCTTGGGCTTTACTCCAGATCTTTGGAATCAGGATCTGCCATTTAACAAGATCTCCAGGTGATGTATATGAACATTAAGGTTCAGGAAGCACAACCTGATGGCCGTAGTCTTTAATCTTTCACATGGTGCAGATAAGAATCAGCAAATGATTACAGGACAGTTAGAGGACAGGAGGCCTCAAATCAATCAATGGTTTCTCAAAGTGGATGATTAAGTATCTCTTGTTTCTGCTGAGCAAAATGCTTCCATCTAATTCTTGCGTAAGTGTCTTGTGTCATCTTCCTGATGTGTTAAATTTCAAGTTGAAATTTGCCATATGCATTATTTGTGATTTAAAGAGTTGATAAGTTCATGCCATTCTTTCATTCATTTCGGCCTTTCTTGTTTCTTATAATTGAGTTTGTGTGATTACAGATGTGCTGAGTTTCTCTCAATTTCTTATTTAGTTTTGATGCATATGATTATTTATTTTGTTTTCCAATTACTCACATGGCTTCCTAATGCAATAGTCTTGAGAATTAAGAAGAGAGAGGTAGAGATAATACTTGAATACTGGTTCATAAAACCATTAGTCCTGTTTTTAGTTGTTAAATCCTTTGAAGAAATGACATATTTTAGCTGGTATTAATGACATTATTATAGCAAAATGAACACATTTTGTTTCCTGTGTTGGGATACAATGTGTCTATATTTACTATGTCAATTTCCTTCAGCCAAAGACCACCAGGAAGACACCTGTGTTTAAACAAAGTTAAGTTTATTTACTCATTGCAACAATGGAGAATGCAGACCATGAGGAACTGGGGGATCTCTTAGTAAGAGGGTTTTGGAAAGGATTTGTTATAGGATTTGGTCTTATATTAGGTGATTCTGGGGAAAGTCCAAAGAAGGGAAGCTTTGCTCTGGATTGGATGCTGTCAGAAAGTGGAGTGATTCTGTGAGTGAATATCTTCATAATTCTTAACTAGAAGGCAAGAAGAATAGAGTGAAGCTAAAGCTGTGATTGGTAAAGAAGCAGCAATTACTCATATTAGCCAGACTGTGAGGATGGTAATTTTTGTGTTCGTGCATTTGTGTGTTCTGCACAATTACAGAGTGGTCTTGTTTTTGTCTTGATCCATCTTGGTCACTAAGTGGTCTTGTCTGATATTGGTGTTCTTTCAAACTGTGGACTTTCAGCAGGACAACACCACAGCCCAGCTGTGGGAGCCCGGCCAGCTCCTGGATGCCAGGGGCTGCTTTTCTCGTTATTGACCATTAAATATGATTTATCCATACCTTTTGTAAAATTCATTTTGCTTTGGCATTTACTGGATTTGTTTCCACAGTTACTTCATATTCTGTATCAGATCATCAGGATGCATGCTCTCAAAAGGATTTGTGTATTACTTTTGGATATAAAAAGCTATGTGGAAATTCTAATTTGCATGCTGAATATTGAAATCCCTGGGTCATTCCAATAGTTTATGACGAATGGGACAGGGTATTTGGAATGTGGAATATTCCAGGAAATCTGAGAAGTGTAGTCATCAAACATTCCTCCCCAGTGTCAGCCTATTTGCCCTAATCTTTCATTGTTTGGAATTGTATTTTGTCTTAAGCCTTCTCTAAAGTGCGTTTAAGTAGGATTGATTGATTTTGATTCCCTTGGCAAATCCAATTTTCCTTAAAGTATAGAAAGGAAATTATAAAAATCTGCTCTATAGTTACATGCCAGAAGGTAAACCTATTTACAAATTCTGTATTAAAAGAAAGTTGGCAACATTTTAGAAATACTTAGGTACTTGTGACAATCATTCAGAAAAGTCCATCTTTCTGATGATGCAATAGAATTAGTCTTGTGTTCTATTGGAAGGGGCCAGTTGACTATGATTTCTGTGTTATTACAGAGTGAGTTCTAGCAGAGTTCTCAGTACCTTCCACACCCCCCACCAATGCATTGTGCATTTGCATGTATGTGCACATACTTGTTGGATTACTTCTTCACTGGAATAATATAATTTTGCATTTGCATAGTATTTTCTATTAAGAGATTCAAAGGTTGAATATATACCATCATATTGATCCTCCAGAAGTCCCTGGAAGCAAAGAGAGTTATGATTTTATTTATCTTGAGGAGATATGTGAGAGACTTGCCTCTGAATGGATGAAGGAGCAAAAACTAGATCCTCGTTCCTTACCTAATCTTCTGCCCAATAAACCACTCCAAGTTAAAAGTGGGGCAATGTCATATAGCTTGCTTTGAAATTTTCCCAGAGCAGCTTTGCAGCAGAGTAAATTACATGTTCTTGTTAGGGCCAGGTGCCTTCTAGATTTTTAAGAAACATCAAGTGGTCTGTGAAAATGGCTGCCCCCTCCTTGAAGTGTGTTCTCATGGTGAATGTAATCACTAATCTGTGAGCTAGGGGTGAGACAGAGCTGGGTTCATAACCGGCTCAACTGTTTACCAGTTAGGTGCTGGTAGACAAGTGACTTAACCACTTAGAGTCTCAGTCCCACGTCTATAAAATTCAAATAATATATAAATTTTGTCATTAGGTTTTATGTCTTAGAAATAATGCATAAGTCACTTAATCTACTTGACAGCCCATAAGGGGTGCCCTGTTGCCATTTCCTTATTACAACGGACTCATGTTGAATGCATCCTCTTCCCACCACCCTACCTATCCCAAACTTCCAGAATTGCTGCAGACACTCAATACTGACAATAACAGCAACAATAAATTATTTAACTAATAAAAAGAAAGAAAAGAAGGAAGAGAGAACATAAAAATACTCTAAGCTCGTATATATGTGAGCATATCAATTGATTCTTGGGTCTCCATCTCACTTGCATAAAAATGTTTAAGGAGAATGGAAAAGATAAGTGCCTTGTTACTCAAAGAGGCCCTGTAGCCCCGTGGGAAGGGCCTGATGTCCTGTTAACCCCATGGCGGGGATGGTAAATGGTAAATCGTGTCACACGGTCACACTGTTCAGTTAGAGCGGCAGCATGAATCATTCTGTAAACCGGGCTCTGAGGCCCTGCGTAGTCTCGGGGAGTAAAACGATGGTGTGCCCAACTCCCTGTGTTTTCCATGGGCATCAGAGGTGGGAGAAGCAGCGTAAATGCTGTGTGTTCATCATCCTGCAGATGAGGCATGTGCATGATTTCTAAAGCCCTTCTATGGCTGGAGCAGGAGGATGGAAGTCCACTTTTTGTTTCCGGCTTGATAATGCCGTCAGTGTTAGGCCTCCTTAATTCACTTGATCATCCTCTTAAAAGTCCATCATTTAGTACCAGGAGGGATTCACATCTCAAATCAAATACGGAAAATGGTTTCTTCATATAACCCGGGATGATTCCGTGTGTTTGTTTCTGTCTTTAGAAAACCCTCCTGCCTCTTCCTCCCCAGCACATCCAGACAAACTGAGCTTCCCTCCAAATGTTCTGTGACTTGTTACTAAGTCTTCTTCTGGCGTAATTGTTTCCCCTTGAGCAGTAAAGTTACCGTTAGAGACTTCCCCTGATGCAGAGTCAACCGAGGGTGGTCGGCCTCAGTCTCTTCGTGAGAATCCGCTTTGAGAACTGCCTTTAGGAGTTCATCATTCATTATCTTCAGTGTTTAATTCTTTCAGTACTTTGTAGAATTTCAGTGAACTGCAGTGTGTTTTAAGCTCTATAAATTATTTAAAGAGCTGAAAGCTGCAGAGATCGGCGTGCGCGAGGAGAGGTACACGGACTGGTTAGGAGGTTTTGACGACAGGTGCTTTGCTCAGAGTGTTTGAAAAGAGGTTGACCTCTACCTTTAGACCTTCTTGCCTGCCTGTGAGGCTCTGATTAGCATAGACCTGGCCCACCCACCTGGATTAAGCCCCAGAGAGGACAGAGAGTAGGAACAAGTGGTGGTGTTGATGCTTCGAGAGCAGGAAAATAGAATTCAGCATAGCAGATGGTTTACAGATTTACTGTGGCCTCTTAGAGATTTATAGCCTCAGCCTTTAGTTTTGCTTCATGAGCATTTTCTTGCCGGCAATATTTTTACAGATCTCAAGGCCAACCAGAAAGGTATTTTATTTTTCCATGGACTGAAGAAAGCGTTATTTATTTATGTAAATGGTACTGAGAACTCTGTGTGTGGTGTTTATAAATGTTTTTCTCGTCCAGCTACTTATTGAAAGTCCTGTTGCATTTTCCCGTTGCTTCTTCATATATGTTTCTAGGCTTCTCTTTCCACGGCAGGGTGTGACACATGGCAGGTGACAGTGTGGTAGAGGAAAAGATTTGTATGCACGTGTACGTGTATCATAAAATAACTAAAGGATCTGTTTGTTTATTCTCATTTATCCTTACTAAGAGCATAAACCACCCAAATGTCAAACTCATCGTTGTTTGTTCCTTGTAAAGCACGTCTTGTACGTTAGTTCTGCAGAGTCTCCAGCAAGTACCGGGCTCTGGGGTAGAGAAACTTTGGAGTGTGTAATGAGCATGACAGACACAATTTCTGTCCTAATGAGGGCTTTTGTCTAAGAATCTATGTTTAAAAAGGAAAGTCTTTCACGTAGTTATTAATATTCATGGATTTGAATAAAATAACATGAAAAATTCTCCATCATTGGAAATGCCTTAGCGTGTGCCATCAAATGTTTCCAGAGCATTTTTATTATGGAATTTGCATCTAATCAGTTTTTAAAAAGTAAAAATAAAATGTCCAACCAACAAAACATAATTTAACAATGTGATTGTAGGAAGTTATGAGCAAATGGGAGTGCCGCTTATTTCCTATTACTAATATTTTTCTCTGAAAAATATCAAAGTTTAGTTATCATGATTATAAGTCATTAGTGATTTTTTGAAAGAAACTAGTATTGCTTTTCATAACCTTTGACTTGAACTTCCTATTTTACTCATTGTATCAGATTTCTCCTACAACTTTGGGTCCCATTTATGTTCTGTGAAGGCAAGATTAGAGATGGTGCTTAATGTCGGAGAGCTGGAGTGCTTCATCCACTCAAGTGAGCATAGGTGACAGGAGATGTTTGCCTGTAAACAACGTTGCATGGTAGCATGTGGAGTGTCTGAAAAATAGAAGGGTTCAGCCCTAACCCTTAGCTATGTATCGATTGTATAGCTGGGGTAGACCCTCAAAAACCAAGGATGCCTCACCATTTCATGCATGTGCTCTGGTATAGACGTGCGTATACAAGATTTTGTAAAGAAATCAAGAGCTGTTGATTTTTAGAGAGCTCCATTTTTGACACTGTCCTCTCCCCTGACGTATGTTGCTTCAGAGTCAAAAACTCTTGTATAAGCCATGAATGAAATAGGGGTGGTGTGCTTCCTGAAGCTCCCCAAACAACATATGTCTGCCATCCAGTGGTGTTTGTGTGTTTTCAGCACTCTTGTTCTTCATTACTTAACTCTCAGAAACAGAAATATCAGGGACCAAGTCTGTTGGCAAAGGTTTTATTTTGATCTTAAGTATATTTGAGAAAATATTTGGAAGTTAGAGGTCCCTGACAATGTGGAACTTCCAGACATAAGCCACAATTGCCAGAAGATGAGGTAAGGACGGCTTCTTTCCCCAGAAGAGTGCCTTCTTGGACAAACTTGAGGGAAGATGGCAGCCCAGCTTGGAAACTCCAGAATGGAAGGGAATTGTAAATATGGAAAAGAAGTAGAAAGAGAGTGAGTAAATATCATCTCTTAGGACAAAAAGTACTGAATATAAGAAAGTTGGTCCAATGTCACTGAATGGAAGGAAAATGTGGGAGTTAGGATGACATAAAGACAGTCGTGGCATTTTTCAAAAGGAACAACATAAATAAGTCAAACTATTAATTCACAATTTCTTACCTAGTATGAGAGGGTCAAATACAAGTTGGTCAAGTTTTCCTAATTTATTTAGTAGTAGGTAGAGCTGACTTTGCTGGAGCCATGACATGAAACTGGCTTAAAGCCAGCCTGAGATCAACAACTGCCAGCATTTTTGTCCCTTAAAAGATTAGTCATTTATCTCACCCTTTAAAATTGTAGCCGGGCTAAAGAAAAGTTTACATTACGATTTACTCTCAGAATGTTTGCATATTTCAACTCTTAGTATTCTTTCTGTTTTTGAAGATTTTGCAAAGCAATAGATCCACCTTCACAAACTGGAATGTATTTCCTGCCTCTTCAGTATGTGGTACAATGTAAACTGCCTTCTCTGTCTGCCAGAGTGTGTCACAGGCCTGATGTTGTCTTTCTTACAGCTTCAACTAGCAACGGTTCGAAATCATTACATTGTCACTGAATTACAAGTAACCCTGATGAGTAAATTTCCCTGTAAGCTCCCCCTTTTTAGTTTATTTGAAGGGGCAAGCAAAGTAACATCTACCTCATAACCGTTCATGCTTTCTCTACACCTCTCGTTACCACAGTGACAGCTGTTCGTGCAGAAAAGAGAGCATTTTTATTTTGATGCTGTTTTTGCTTGCAGATTCAACTCATGTGAACATGAAAATTATCTCTGTATTAAAACTAATCTTTATTTTTAAGGGCCACCCTGCCTTCTTTATTTCATGTAGAGTATGAAAGTTATCTTTAAATCCACTTAGATTATAGGAGGGCTCATGGTTCCCCGGGGGAGCAGGAAGGAAAGCTGCCTCTAGGAAACATGGCGGGAGGGTTCGTGCAAGAGGAGAGGATGGGTCTTAACTCTGCCATTCCTGGTCCTGCTGATGGAATGGAAAATATGACAATCCCAGTGTGTGACCACTGGCAAATGTCTTCACCGCTGAGAATTGCAACTTCATTATGTAGAGGATGGAGATAATACCCCATTATCTGTAAAATGGGGATAATGTCAACTTCACCTATTTCTCAGGGACTTAAGAGGATTAAATAAACTGATATATGAGAAAATCTTGTGCAAACTGTAAAGTGCTGTCCAAACCTAAGATATCATGACAGTAACTTTTACTAAGTAGAAAGACTAAATGGCAGACTTTGTGCAAATAGCCTCCATGTGGCTGCTGTTTCCTTCGCTGGAAATCTCTCCCCAATTTGCCATCTGACTTCACTTATGTTTACACTCTGAAGCTCTTTGATTTAGAGTTGGCACCACTTCCTATGCTCGCACCACCCTGGAGGCCAGTGTCGGGGCTCGTTGTGTGAAGGCCCTCAGTTCCGGGCAGGAAGGACTGGAGGCAAGTCTTAGTGATTGCTTACAGTCTAGTGACAAGCCCCACAGCCCACAGCCAGAACTCCCTAGCAACCACACAGCTGTCCTTCTGCAGCCAGTATTAGAATATGTCGTAAAATCTTTTAAAATTATCAAAATTAACATCTTCTCTTTTGTTTTATCTTTTCTTTTAAAAGCAACTTATGATGTTTTCTCAAGCCCTGCAACATCAGATGCGCCTGAACTGTCAGAGCCCCACACAGGTATACCCGGCCTCTCAATTATTTCTTTGGATGCCAAGTGTTCTAACAACACTGCCGAGTTCTCCCTGCAATTTTTGCAGAGTGAACAAGCGCACTCTCTAGACCTGTGCAGGGGAGAAATGGCAGCCTGCGTCAGGGAAATGGATGCGACCCACTCCTCCTACTGAGCCATTATTTCTTTACCTCCATCAGTACATAAGCTCGGCCACGTATGGGACATGCACACCGAGTTGGTCACCGAAGCAAAGTCATGGAATGGCCTATTGCTTTACTGTTCAGAATCATTCTAAAAAGATTTTAGATTGCTAGAGAACTTTCTCTAGAGCAGTGCTTCTCAGATGGGGGTGATTTTGCTCTCTTCTCCCCACAGAGGCCTTTGGCAACGGCTAGAAACATTTTTGGTTGTCACAACTGGGTAAGGTGCCACTGACATCTAGTGGGTAAGGCCAGGGATGCTGCTAAACCCCCACCGTGTTCAGGACATCCCCCATAACAAAGAATGATCCAGCCCTGAATGGCAATAGTGCTGAGGTGAGAAATCCTGCTCTAGGGCTCACATCATTCGTTGGTCTATAGAAGCTCAGTTGGAACTAATCTTTGACGTCACTTACTGGTCCACCTACAGTGAGTTTAACTCAGTTCAACAGTTCCTTTTAGCAAGTGCTTATTAAGCACCTGCTAAACTAGGTACTGTGGGAGGTTCAAGGTGAATAAGACAGGCCTCTGCCAGACACAGATAGTTGTCTGATATTTTGTGCATGTGTTACCTTATCCCAGCATTATTGTGCCATGGTAAATAGAGGCAAAGAATTTTAAACAGCAGCAGAAAATAAGAAAAAAATGAAATAGAACACCGAGTGGATTCAATTTCACAGTTAAGAAACAGAAGGAAGAAACCAGAGAAACCAGTTGAAAACAAGTTGAATATATGAAGCACTGTTTTATCACGATTTCTAATGTTTAAAGTATGTTTGTTTTTAGAAGTGGGCTCATCTTCATCTCCTAATGAATCACTAGTTTAAAAATATTGGTCAGCAATCTCTCAAGTGTTCTTGGTATTTTTCTCCATATGAGGCTTAATTTATTACTCTTGAATTTGTATTTTATTCCTGGGGCCTTTTCCTGCTTTTATAAATGTTGACGTTTATTCCAACAGCAACAAGTGATCCATTTCTGGATTCTGTCCCACCTAAAACTTCTAGAACTCTTGAACAGCCAAGGGCAACACTCGGTAATGTTTTTAACAGAAAAATCATACTTTGTTTTCCATCAAAAGAAAATCCATGTGAATGCCTTTCTTCCAAATGACCATTTCATTCCATCACATCTAATCATTTCTTTCTTTCCTATTTCTGAATATATATTTATATTTTTTTTCGTGAATGCAGGCATCTTATGTTCCATTTTGGGCTCACCACTCTCTCTCTCTTTTTGTTTTTAACTGTAATAGTTGATATTTTCTCCATCCTTAAAGGAATGACAAGCTTTGAAAGCTGCATGGACATCTCCATCATCCATACCATCCCATCTCCTGTGTGTGTGGCCTGTGTCATCTCCCTTCCATGCATTGAGTCTGCCTGGAGTGAGCTACTGAATAATTATCACTCCGATCTTTTTCCCACTTTAAATCATCATTTCACCCACCAGCTTTCAAGACTACATGCATTTTTCATCCTTAATCATGTATTTGCAGCATGTGCTTTGCAACACCATCTACAAGCATGTTAAAACTCTTAAAATACCTCATTTTAACTGGAATTACTTGGTGGGATGGGATGTTTGTGTTTTCAGCTCCCAGTGAAACACCATTTGTTCCGCAAAAACTGGAAATCTTTACCAGTCCTGAAATGCAACCTACAACACCTGGTAATAATGACATTTGTAAAGTTGTGTGCTTTGTATGAACAGATAAAGCGACAAAGAAGAATCAGTCCTGTTGGCTTTTGGGGAATATTTTCAGTAGTAAACATTTCTGTTCATTCTCTGCCATGAAATTCTTCAAAGAACTAGCTTAATGATCACATTTAGCCTTGTGATAATCCTCAAAGAATTTCCATAGTCTTGATGTCATTATATTTTGAAGAATTATTTCCTTTCTATACGACTTTCCAATTTGCCAACCAGAAAAGAGTAGCAGAATTCTAGATGATAATTATGTTAAAATATATTCCCTTCTATTTAGCACGTTTAGATATCAGTTGGTCAGAGTATTTTTCTCAAAGTAGTCTAAGTATAAAGAACACCACATGGGCTCTGCGATCTGGATGTGATGAAGAAAGATGGTAAAAGAGAGGGAACACAACCTGCATTTTATAATAGAAAGTTTCTGGAATAATAAAGTTCATTAACTCCTGGTAAGGTTAGCAATGTGCCAAGAATTAAAGTTCTGAACTTTCCATTCTTTAAAGCCCAAGTGTTTTGTTTGTGCTTCTGCCCCGCTGTTTGGTAAATCGTCTTTTGAGTTCTTAACTGCCTTGTGTTCTTAAATCCCTCAAGAGGCTCGCTTTCCAGTACATTTAACTGAACAACATGCCTTCAATTTTCATATAGAAATTTCATCCCTTTTGGCCCAATCAACACGTATTTATCACGCACCTACTGTATATAAAGCATGATGCCCCACGTTGTGGGGATACAAAGAAACAAACAGCAGCTTTGGTACTCAAGAAGTTTACAAGTTTACTGTTACAACCTGATCGACCCCTGAGAAATGCCGTTTATCAAAGCCGTATTTAATCTTCTTTCAGCTCCCCTGCAAACTACGTCCATCCCTTCTACACCTAAACGCCGCCTCAGGCCCAAAACACCAAGAACCAAACCTGGTAAATAACTGTCTCTGGATCCTTTCAGGATATTTTTTTCCTAATAGATAACCTTCATCTCCTTATCATAAAAAGAAGTGGTGTGGTTCTTTAGGGTAAAGTTTCCTTACAAAATTTGAAATTAACCGAAGATGAATAATTAATGCAAAATGACAAGAATTAAACATTTTCAATAAGACTTGATCGAAAATTATGTAAGTGATGTTCTTACATGCACATTTTGGTATAAACATAGAAAGCAGTCCTACTGTCACGGCGCACAGAGCAAGCTGAGCAGTGTGATTCATTTTCTTGGTATGCATCTATGTTTAAGTGTTTATGAAGCAGACAGTTCTTGTTTTGGGTGCCTGCTGTGTTTCCAGTTTTGCACAAGGGCAATGGCTGAGATGGACAGGAGATGACTCCGGCTTTCCGACTGCTTATAATCTTAAACAGATAATACATCATGAACAATGAGAGAGCAGCATAAGATGGTATAATCTGCTTGTGAGACTAAAATACTTGTGTAGAAGCTCAGAAACGACAGTGAGTTGAGAATGCAAGTCTCATAATTTGTGCAGAGTTTAGACCGCGGAAAAGGAGAGCGGAATGACATGAATTGCAATACAGCTCCGGTGGTGGAGGTAGCTTATTCACCTGGAGGTGATGCTCTCCATTGTCAATAACATACTCAGAATCACTCTCAACGAACAAGTTTTGCTTATTTCATTGTAGCATAAATTCAATTTTTATAGCCTATACTATTATAACTGAGTTTAAAAGTTCTTTCCCAAAACTTTCACTCACTGCACACTTTGTAAACACTGACAACTAAATATGGCAGAATTTTAAAAGGGTCATTCAGTTGCTCTTTGAAGGATATCTTTTGTTGTCTCTAGGAAATCTTAATATTTTTTTTTCCTTTCCATCACCAGAAAGAACCACAAGTTCTGGAACAATTGCATCTAAAGTTTCTAAAAGTTTTGAACCTACACGGACAACGCTGGGTAATGATATGTCCTTAGTAGATGTGTTACTTCATTTCACCATGGAAATCAGAGCCCCAGGTTTTCTGTAATGTCTCAATCAGTGTTCAATTGGATCATTTCAACAATACTGAAAATCCCATAGAATACATCAACTCCATGGCTTTCCTGGTTTTGAATAGCTGGCCCTGTAGCCAGCAGATCTGAACTCAGCATTCAGACATCATCCTGTACCTAGGAAAGCTGCTAAACCACTGCTGCTTTCTCATCCTCTACCCAACTGTTGAATTTGAAGTTGAGCCTTATATACTGTTTTCCATTTTTTTGAGTAAGGCCCCCAAGTTCACCTTCAGACTTCATTTGGAAAAAATGACTTTCTATTATGGTGTTAGTAGAATTTTTTATGCTGCCAATCATGGCATTATACCTGTCAGTGAATATTATTTTTAAAAAATGTCTTTTTTCTGGTGCTTAAAGACTTAGACGTGGCCGAGGAATGTGAAATAAGGGGGCAAAATGATGACAATGATTTTTTTTTAAATCATGCATTCAGATCACTTACTTTGTGTAGTTATTGTGACTACTTAGCGGCAATGCTGTTTCTCTTGAAATGTTTTTTTCAAACTGTATGAAAATTTATCACTGTATTTCCATTAAATGCTGCTCTGTGAAATATTCTTTTAATGGAATATTTCCAAAATCTTCCAAGATGATGGTTCACTCCGCTTACAGTATAGGTTTTCCTTTCGTGGTTTTAGACACTGAAATGCCTAAATATTGATTTGTTGATTATTTTGTTTCTTTATTTTTCCAGCTCCCAGTAAAACACAATTTATTTCTTTGAAACCTAAAATCCCTGTCAGCCCAGAAGTGACTCACACCAGACCCGGTAATTACCCTGAATTCTTTACTGATACTCCAAAAGCAGGTTGAGAAATTGTCTTATGCCACTCTTTGCAGCAAGAACTTCTGATTTCTATTTTGGTATTTGATACATTTTTCCATGAAAAGTGCAAAAATGTGATGAAATGATCTCATTATAACCAGGCCCTCTGATGTTATCACAGCATCACTCTGAGCTGTGTCAGATGATTATGTTCATGACCATCACAGAGAAAATATAGAAATATAGCGATGTGAGTGACTGAGGACTCCCTTGTCCAGGACTACGAAATAGTTTCCAATACCAAAGTTGACTGGAATTCTGATCACACTGAACAATAGCCTTTTAGCTGGAAAGGGAAGAAGTGTTTCCAGCCCCTAGGAACGCTCTTTTTGGGGGACTTCTCAGTCCTCAGGGTGCAAGACTGGAATGGGTTGTATTTTCCTAACGCTTCATGCCTTCTTTTTAAATTGGGGCTGATTTCTGAACACTGACTTCTGTTTACTTCTCAGGAGACATTAATTCTGTTTTGCTGATGAAAAAAAGGCTCTTTTGCAGGGAGGGGTTGATCTGTACATATAATTGAGAACAGAAAACTTCCTGCATAAGGATTGCGGGACATACAGAAGAACCAAACCTTCATTTCTTCTATTTCTTCAGAATCTATACTTAAACGCCGTCTTAAACGCTGACTGACAAGATTATGTATGGGGAATTTTGTCACTACTCATCATTTTTATCTAAATTTTAAACCCTTAGTTCAGGGAAGAATATATTTCTCACTATCATGGTCAATGGGTTTTTCATTAACGCATGTTTACAAAGTAGGATTGTTAAAGCAAGAGATTTTCTGCTTTGGGGCATGATCTGAAATGAAATGAGTAAGAAAGAAAAATGTAACTGCTCAGAGAGAGCATTCTCGTGCCTCCCTTTAAGAGGGCCGTGAGATTTCCACTTGCAGGTGTCAGACTGAAGGAAACTGGAAATTAGGCAAAGGGAGTGTGGTTGATGCTGGGACCAGGGGCGAGGTCTCCAAGTCAGAGAAATGGAATGAGCAGGCTTACTCAGAGAGGCTGTTTGGAGAAAGAAGCATAACTAATAAAACTCAAGAGCCCTCACAGTTTAAATCAAAGAACTCTTTGATTTTAAGTCAAAGAACTCTTTGATTTTAAATCAAAGAACTCATGAACAGTTAGCTATATGAGAGGAGGATTTAGTGTACATTTATTGAAATCATGCTGAGAGGACTTTGGAGTAAGGCTGTAACTATTATATTTATGCTGTATTTTGAATAGAGAGCTATTACCAAGCAGGTCGAGAAATAGTACTGTATGCTTAGGTCACCAAATATAAACAAATGTTTCTCCAATCTAATTATTTCTGTTACTGCAAGATAAAATTTGAAAACATCAAAAAAAAGTCTCCAAATGTTGATTACAATTTACACATGATAAGTTACATTATTGATTTCAGCGGTTTTTAAAAAAAGTTTTCTGAGAGGAAATTCATTAGTAGAAATAAGGGTGGGAGGGTGTGTTCTTATCATTCTAAGCTGTTTAAGCAAAGAGACTTCTTAATGTGACATTTCCTTTTAAAATGTGGAAAATTACTTGGAAACTAATGAGTTTTTATTCCTTTGATTTCCACCTTCTAATCACCTAAGACTGTCCACACCTTTTCCCCCAACAGCAAGTATAACCACTCTAGAATCTGCTCGTAAATTTTTGCCAACTCAAGTTGACCGTGAGTGGTGTAAGGCGGCGCAGTAATGACCGGACCTCTGCAATCCATTGCTTGGCTTTTAGCTTTTTAAAACATTCATTTTTATTTTAGGGCAGACCACCATTATAGTTCTGCTGAAGATTTCTCTTTCCAGCCAAGGTTCAGGAGAGCAAATAAACCACCAAAAGCCTGTTGATTGGAGTGACTCATTGCCTTTCCCAGCCCTCTCCTCACACTCTCCCATTTTCCCATTCCACTTTCCATGCAGCCTGCTTTTCCTTTGGTTTTCCTTTGGTTTTCCTTTGTGGTTAAACTAACAAGTAAAAACCCACATTGGTTTTGGCTTGTTTTGTAAGCAGAATCCAGTGCTTTCTTGAAAATCCCAGCCATCTCCCACATCCCAAGTTGCCTGCCTCATCCCAGAAGAATTGTTTCCTTCATAATTTATCTTTAAGATTGTGATGGCATTCGACTCTTCAAGCTTTCAATGGAAAAAAAGGAGAGACTTCGCAGGTGTTGGTTTCACGCAGCTCCGTGACATGCTGGATGGAACTGTCAGTTGTCCTCAGTGCTGACCACAGATCCATGAGCGGGCTGTGGCTGTCTTTCTTTTGTGCATGCCACTCAGCTTTTTTATGGCACAATTTTATACCTTTATCCATAACACCTAAGACTGTCCAATAGAGGAAGTCTTGTCAGAAGATGTATTTGCTTTTAATAAACACTGACTTTAATATTTTTATATGCAGGTGAATTAGAAGCATAATGGATGGGGCTCCATACCTATTTGGTCTCGGTCTCAGTCAGAAACTCAAAAAATGTAGATTTTTCTTTATAAAATTCAACATACAGCATTCTTTAATCTTTGTAAAGGCTAAGAGATGCTATGAGTAGCAAATCTTACTTATTTTTTCACTCTTTTAGAAGGCAACTTTGTAGAAATTAGAACATGAATTACAACCTTGAAGTTTTAAAAGAATTTTTGTTGTTTTCTATTTTCAGATGTGGATGCTTTTTGACATTTGTTATATTTAATGTACTGATATTTACTCTTTTCCCTTTCTCCTATAGAATCTGAAACATCCGGGCTCCTCTCCCTGTCTGTCTCTCTCTTTCACACAAACACACACACACTGTTTACCTTGTTATGTGTACTTCGATCTGATACATCTCTATGGCTTTGCCATTCATCTCTTATGATCTATGTCTGGGCAAGTTCTTGAGAAATCAGAATTCCTTTGTGGCCACAAATGTGCTAAGGAATGATGCCACCTTTCGGGAACACCTTATGCTATTATGCATTGCTTTCAGAATAATGGAAAATTCTCTATCTGCATTATTTGTTGTTATATTTTTCTTTTTTTAGTTGCTAAAGAGCCATTACTTGCTCCTTAAAACTTTCCACCTTCCCTAGTTCAGAAATATTAGAGATAACTCCCAGTAAATGTAATGTAAGAAATGTGTAAGTGGCAAAATTATTTAAGTTCTGCTAAGCTGGTCAGTGGGTCCCATATTAATTAATTTCTTTCTGTAAGACAAAAAAGTCATAGAATCTTTACTTTTTCTTCTGTTTCAAAAATTGGGTTCCAGGCCGGCCTGGTGGCATATTGGTTATGTCCGTGTGCTCCACTTCGGCAGCCCGGGCTTTGCGGGTTCAGATCCCAGGCATGGACCTACACACTGCTCATCAAGCCATGCTGTGGCAGCATCCCACATACAAAATAGAGGAAGATAGGCACAGATGTTAGCTCAGGGTCACTCTTCCTCACAAAAACAGAAAGTTGAGCTCCATTTTTATTTTCTTCTTGAAAGAAAAGAATTCTTTTTGTTCTGTAGCATCAGAACCTCCTGGATGCTCTTCTTTTAAAAGCCCAAGCAGATATGGTAACCAAACCATATTCAGCATGCCCTATAATTTACGTACTGCCAATTTGAATGACATTGGAGGGTTTGTTATCTGTCAGACTATTTAAATAATATTGTTACTGAATTTATTGTTTCATGAATCTGAGACTGTTTTTTGACTTCTGTTAAATTTATTAAACAAAATGGACTAAATTTGATGTGTAAACCAACTTGTTCACCAGCAGTAGATGCTAGTAAATATGGGGAACCCCAGACAATGCTGTGGCCCTTTTTAGACCATAAGTTCAATTCCTATTTTTCATGAAAGAATATCGGATCCAGCCAGGCTGAAAATCATCCAGAACTAGCAGAGCTCAGACGTGGTCACAGGTCTGATGGAGTTGTTTCCCCCGCCTGCTTCCGTGGTTGACCCTGACTGTCTGGCATGAAAACAAAATGGCAAGTTACAGGACACTCCAGACAACCTAAGGGGGGCTCCCTTGACCTCCCTCTGAAGTGGTGTCTCCTCAGGCCCTGGGAGTAGTCTTCACAATACTAGGAATGGGGGGAATAGCTAAAGATCAGCAACAAAAATTAGAATTCTCAATTCTTACTTTCATTGTGTGTGTGGAGAGGATTTGGGGTAACTGAGCTTTACTGTCTTAAGCCAATAGAACCTGATTGTTCACGCGAGAGGACACTTTTTGTGGTGAAGGACATTTCATCTCTGTCCCAGAATTGCCTTTGATAAAACTTGCGTTTCCTGCAGCCCCAAAACCTCAGACTCTACCGCCATCACAGTCAGCACGAGGTGAAGAACTTTTCTCTAGTGAGTGAAAAAGAATTATCTTCCTTTCTCACTCTCTATGTTCAACTTTGTCCTCAGCTTTGGCTTTTTAAAAAGTTATTTCTTAACTGTCCTTCAGACCTTTCTTTCAGTCATTTTTGCCGGAAGATACACTCTCTGCTTGTGCCTGACTGGGCAGAGGCTCTGAGACAGCCCTGAAGGCCACGCTGATTTCGATTTGACACGTTCTTTATTGTCCCTCTTATATTTGAGGAATGTGCCCTGAGCTTGTTTTCACCCAGTTCTTTCCAGTGGAGGACCACAGCTCTCGAGGATATGTCTGTGCTTTCATGTTTGGCGGTATTTCTCTGACTTTCGAAACTCTAACGTTTGCAGATTTTCTTGAAAAGCATTATGGTCTTTCCAGATCTAAATATCCTGATGTGTCACTAGGAAATTCATTAAAAGAGAGAGATAGAAAATCTAACCTCAGTCTTTATAGCTCCTTTTTCTTCAGGAGAGCAAAAAATGTGTTCCACTGGTGCCATCTTAACCAATGACCCATATTTTCCTTCATACCGTGGACTGTTGGTTACTTTACTGCGTTCACATCTTCCAAATGAGAATCATGCCTTTTGGTTTCCATTTCTCTTTCCAAATTTAACTGACTGGCTAAATTTTTGTTCATTTTGTCTAAACACACAGGAATCTATTTAAATAAAAAAGGAATTTCTTATGTGGACAAAATTTCATTGCTTATATTTGCTCATTTTAGTAATGAAAAATTAAGCCTCTTTCATATTTAAATAGATTTTATCAGTTTTCCTCTGATTTGCATTCCTTCTTGATGATTTTTCATGCAGTCTTAGGACCTGGAACACTGGCAACAAAACCTTCAACGACAACATTAGGTAATGCAGTTACTGTGTGACTGACCTGTGCTTCCTCTTTTCCTGACGGCTGGTATCTTTATTAACATTTATGTGTGTGTTCCTTTTCTGCTTCCAGAGAAAATTTTTAAATCCTGTAGTTTTATGACTTATATCTTATTTTTTAAAAGTTGCCTTCCCTGAGATAATTTCTGAGTTCAAAGCCTTTTTACACGTGTTGTTGATTTGTGAATTTTCTAATGCTAAGTGAAAAAAATTTTCCTATCAAATCTTAGGTCAAATAAATTTTAATTTTTACCACGAGTGGCTTCTTAAAAGTAACTTTTCTCATATTGCTGTCGAACACACGCCTTTAATTTTATGAGCCTGTCTTCTCTAAGCTGTACAAAGTTCTGAGTCTTCCATCTCAAAGTGGAAGAATAGAGAGAGCTCTTGAACAGTGATTGCTTATCAATCTTTGACAAGAAAAAATACTATTGAAGACCTCATTTAACTGAGTGAATTATGATAGAAAGTTGCAAAGCAGAAGGATACGCATCCGCAAGAAGTCAAAGGCTTGAGTGGGCGTCTAAGATGCACTGGGAGTGATGTCAGTTTGTAGCGCTACAGCGCCTGTGTTAACTAGCTAATTTTCTTCCTTCAGCTCCACCAAAGACCAAACGGCCAGGTCGTCGCCCCCGCCCTAAAACCACACCTAGTCCGGATGTGCCCAAGTCCAAGCCTGGTAAATGTGATGTTCAGGGTTCCAATTAACATAGAAAGTGGCATATGGCAGCTTCTGATAACAGTGGCTACCTACTACCTAAAGAGCTCAGCTTTGGGACCAGTGTAGCTGATTTTTGTACTTAGTTTCTATATTCCTGTTATGTGAAGATTTGTTTATATCTGTACTTGTAGTTGTTAGGTACGCACAGTGGTAAGCTGGCTCACTAAGTGGATTATTCAAGTTGGGCACCGTGAAAATCTTACCTGGGCCGCATATTCATGGCAGAGGAGGCGGGGAAGCAATAGGGGGAAGAGGGAGAAATGGGCGAGTAAGAGGGAAAGCACATTCAGAAAAAGTGCACAGTGTAAGCAAAGACTGAGGAGTGACATTTCCTTCCTCAAGACGCCGCTTCTTGCTATAATTCGTGTTTTTGGTTTTTTGCCTCTGTAGCTCTGGAGCCGGCTACGGTGCCCCCGGAGTTCTTGGTGCCCACAATCGGTAATTCTGCTCTCCCCCAATTGCTTTCCCCCGTCGTCACCTTTGCTTTCGCTGCTCCCCACCCAGCCATGCCTGTGGTCCTCCCACACAATCCCAATTCCATTCCATGCCTCCGCTCACCTTTCCCCTCTTCGTCGGAAGAGGCTGGAGATAGGAGACTGCTGAGAATCCTTCGTGCTTGCCAGTTAGGGAAGGTCTGTGGTCTGAGACACAACTTCCTGGTTCTCCACAAGCCCTCTGTCCTTCCATCACGTGTCCTGTGTTGAGAAAACCGTCTACTCTTTCTCAGGCGGGGCCCTCTGTACTCATCCTGGACTTGATGAATGGCAAAATTTCATTCCACCGTCATGATAATCATTTCATTGCTTTGCTCATTCAACTTTAAGACTTTCTCCCTTTTAAAATGCTGCATGAAATGATGGCTTCTTCAGCTTTTCTGTTTCTTTGAAGAATGTTTTTGAGTATGTTTTGATAAGTAAATGCACAAATACTGTGTTTGGTCTAGGGTCCAATGTAAAAATAGTAGGATCTTTGTTGTAACTGGAGAACATTAGATGTCCCAAGCTGGTTTTGTTATTTTTAGTATTAATACTGTTTGATTATAATTACTTCATTAAAATTTCTCAGCACTCACAATAAATCTGTCACTGCTTTACTTTAGAAAATTCCAGAAATCAGTAGCCATGTAATATTGTGTATAATTTTAAGAGTTTATGGATTATTTTCCAGGTCTCCTACTAAGCAAGTTTGAAATTTCTACCTTACTGTTTTTATACCGGAAAAACTTATCAATTAAGAAGTTGAACTATTTCAATGTCTTTTTTGAAATTATTCATATAGAAAAAAGATTTATTTTGGTTCTTGTTATTTTTGCTCAAAAAAGTCTTTCGAGCATTTCTTGAAGGTTTTTTCCTGTCAGAAAAGTTGGTGGAAATGGGCACACTCCCCACCCTCCCCACACCCCAGGAATTAATTTTATTGTAAATTCACTGAATTTTTATAGTATTTTTGCTCAAGCATATGTGTCTATAATTATGACAGTCACAGCCATGACCATTATGCTAATTTTTAATACCTTTTTATTTAGTGTCAAAACCTCCCAAAAGACCTAATGCACCTCAAATCCAGCCTGGTAATCACCACTTTCCTTGACCTTTAACTAGGAGATGAGTGTGTAAGTAACGTTAACCTGTAGCATTCACAGCTCTGGCATGACACTAATTATAGCAGCTCTTTTTCTTCAGATTCAAAACCACCAAAGCAATTATTTCCTAAACACCAAACCGCAGCAAAACCAGATATGCCACCAACTAAATCCGGTAAACAGAATTTTTAGTGCTTTAGTTTAAGAAGTTTTCTCTTTGGAAATGTTTCTGAAAATGTTTACGATTCGTCATATATTAAGCATAGAAACCGAAACGCTACGATTTTGTTCATTATCTTCTTAAAGTGGCCTCACTGTTTTAAGTGCTAAATGAACAAATCAGTGTGTGGGAAATTAGTAAATTTTACGTCTGATTGTCTGACAGATTCCATTCTCTTAAAGCATGTTTAGGCTTTGTTTTCTGAATTTTGATTTGTAATAAATAGAAGCCTGATTTTTCTGTACCTGGAACATTTTTTTAAGTGATTTTAGCAGCCTCCACCAGGCAGCACTGGGGAGGCTGCCATTGGGTTCTTCCTTGATTAGAAACAACTGAAAAAGACTTGATAATCAGGGATTAACTTCTTCTACAACACCGTATTGCCGTTTGAAACGGTAATTTTTAACTAAGAGATTTCCTACAAAATAAAATATTTATATATTAGCTCTTAAAATTCAACTGTTTTGCAATTGAAATGTTCTTCTAAGATTCCAATTAGTATCAAATTCTGATTTACTAAAAGAGCATCTCTCATAATAAATGAGCCCATCAAGAAGGCAATTTATAACAACTTGGAATAAACCACGTTCTGCGTCCTCTGAATTAAGCATCAATGAACACCTAAAAGGTTAGACTTGCTCGCTTTTATTACTTCTATCTCTTTATTTTTCATGATGCAGTCTTTGAGCCTGTGACATCTGAGACTGAAACTCCTTCCATCACCATAGGTAATGATGTCTTTTTCCTTCTTGGTTGATATTTCTGTGATCTTGCCCCTCTCATCTCTGTCATTCTCTGTATTGTCTTGTGTAAACACTTGTCGTTCCTCATCTTTTTCATTCATTCCCAACTATCGTTTACTATTTTCAACAGGGTCCTTTTTAACATCGAGTCAGGCATTCTTACCCCTGCAGCTCAGCTTATCCCCCTGGATGCTATTCTTTCTTTGGTCACCCTCAGAGGCATTCAGATTGCTTCAGCAGCTGATGCTGTCAAGAGTCACAGGCACACTGTCCATCCATGCTTAAACCAGGAAACTTTTGAGATCTCTGTTTTTATGTGTGTATAATTTATGGATGTGGGAGAGGAGCAATGAAAAAGCTGAGATGATACATAATTCTCTCTTTCCCACAAAAGTCTTTTCTTCCTTGATTCCATACTGTTCAAATACATGTGGACCTTTCTGTTGACAAATTCATCTTGTGATGCTGAATTCCAAACAAAAGAGGGACAGCCCTTTTTTTGTTTGAAGGCAGTCAGCTTTGAATATTGTTTTCATCCTGTCGTCCTCATTTGCTCCATCTCTTCTGTATACCATATTTCCCATTAGTTCAGAAGGTGTTCTCAGGTGTGGCTTAAACCAGCTTTGTGCTGTGATGTCTTGAACAGTTAGGGAAAGGCAATTTCCATAAAAATGCTTACAGGGTTTTTGGTGATTATATGTTTTAATATTATATTTAATCTTTTGGATTTAATGAAAAATAAATCTAGACACTAATTTAAAACCAAGGAGTTGTAATTCTTAATCTCATACCTATGCATAATTTAATCATTTCAGAATATATTATAGAATTACAGGAATCTTGTTCATCTAGACAAAAAGTTGAATTATCGCTTTTCTGACTTTTTTCATAATCATCTGTGTTCCTCGCTTAAATAATTATCTCCTAATTATCTATTTGAAATAAGTGAATAAGTAAGGAGAAACAGGAAGAAAGAGTATTAAATTTGTTATGGAGAAAAGGCACAAGTTTATCTTTTGCATAACTGTCACAGGTCTCCATTAAATAGACTTATAAAGAACACTTTTAAAATTTCCCTCTCTGCCACCATTCCTGCAAATAAATATTAATAATGGTAGTGAAAGCCTTTCAAATACTAGGAGAAGCTTTCATAATAATTTTTCAGAGTAATTTAAAATACATGTCAGATAACTAAGAGATTTTTTTGGAGCCAAGTTTCCAATAGAGTTGGAGTCAGATAATCAAACACAGAAAAAAACTTTTCATTGGCCTCACAGTGATGCAGAGTGCGCAGAGTGTGGCTATTTGGTGAGACAAACAGGTATCAGAGGACAGCCAGTTATTAGTAAAAATACAAATTCTATTTTTCCAGAGTTCAGAGATGCTTTTTAAACATTACAGGGCTGAGAAGCTTCATTTTCAAGATAATTTTCTTTCTTTTCCTATGTTTCTTAAATCTCCATTGTTTATTGTGTTGTTTTTGGTCAGTTGCTGCCACAGACATTGACCTTGTGACTGTGAGAACTGAGGCTCCCAGGACAACATTGGGTAATGACCTTTCATGTCTTTGAGCAAATGCGTTTCTACTCATAGACTGTCTAGTCTATTCCATTACTATCTTGGTCAAGGGGCTCTCTCTTTCAGAAGATTTTCTCGTCATCTTCTCTTGTCACTCAACTATATTCTCCATTTTGAATGTATTGAAGTTGTTTAAAACAAGTTGGTTAGAATATAAGCTTGTGTGCAGCTGGCACCGAGCGTCTATCTCCCATATCATCCAGCATGATTAATGCTCCACAGGGCCTGTGATTCTGCTGTGTTCTGTGGTAAACCTGAATTTCAAATCCACTTAGGAGTGTCTGCCCCATAAACCTCAATTATGGTTCTGTGGTCATCAACAGAAGGTTGCTTTAAGATATGCAGGGCATTTTTATTGTCTACTAATGACTTTAAGAAATGCAATGTACTTATTCTAATAATGTTTAATGGGCTGTATGCCTAAACCAGGTAATTTCTAAATACTATCTCCCAAAAGCGGGAGATCCTGGATTCCTCGCTAATGTGATCGTGATGTGCTGTGCTCTGACTTCCCCTGGGTCAGGATCCTCTTTAAAAATCTGACACCAGCAATGGTAATAAAGCTTTCAGATTATCCAAATAATGTTATATATTCCTTCTCAAAAGAATTGTCAGCAGACCCCCCCAAAAAAACAATTTTTTTGCATATAGATGACAAAAATATTCCAAACCAAAGAGACAAATTTCTCATGACTCAAGAAAATCTAGCAAAAGTTTGGAAAATCTAGAGCCAGGTATAATCCTTTCATTAGTTTCTGGAGTCATAAGTCGGCATTAACCAGTTTCCTTTCTTCAGCTCCAAAAACCCCACAACGGACAAGAACACGTCGTCCACGTCCCAAACCTAAAACCACGCCGAGGCCAGAGGCACCTCAGACTAAACCGGGTAAATATGTGGTTCCTGGTCCCTGTGGGACCCTGCCGGATGTGCTACCAGGCGGCAGTTTAACTTTGCACCTAATAACCCCTGTGACCCTGAGGGGTGAAGGCCCATGTCCCAAGTCCTCAGAGCAGTGCCCGTGACTTCCTCACATGGCTCGGTACCTTCCTGGTACCTGTGTATCTTTTTTGCCTCTCTGGCCATTCAGTTACATTTTTCTCTTTGATTCTGGCTCAGCAAAAATGCATCTAACTAGCCTATTTGGTTCAATTAGTCACACATTTTATTCAGTACCACATTAGCATCCATGAGGCATAGTTTAGAAATAACAAATACTTAGCTTCATTGAGGAAGGAAGCTGCTCTTGTGTGAAACTGTTCATAAACAGATGGAAAGGGATATGGGCAAAAGCAGCCCGTTGATTGAGTTTTACCAACTGTTAGGCACATTCTTAAGCTAATTGTCAGAGAACTATAAGATCCACGGGCTGACAGGTGTCACGTGGACCTTGTTTGTAGATGTATGGCAGGGATGGGCAGGAAGGTGGCATATGTGTGGGTGACAGCAGAAAGAGAGGAATAAGAAGTGCCACCTGATTGTGAGGAAGAAGAAAAGCAATGTTCATTCAGCCCGTGCTCGGAAATTGTGCTCAGTGATGCTACTTAGAGAGGGTCTATGAGGAGGACCTTGAACGCCTGACTTCAGTGGCTGGATTTGAACCAACTGGCTGCGGCCACTCTCCTGTCCTCCCAGGGTCAGGCCTCTTCTGTCCTAATAACAGAGCGAGGCTCTGACAAGTTTCACAGCCTGAATGACTGTCTCTGTCTTGCTCTTTTATGTGCCTTTGTTTGGACAGAGGCCGTCTTTTTTTCAAAGTGGACTCAAGAAAAAAGAGCATTGTCTATATTGATTATTCATTACAATATCAGCTTAAATGGCCCGACTGTTGCATCAATCACGATCTCGGGCTTTGCTTTCTAGTATATGGTTATAAATTACACTTTCACATTGTTTTTCTCACAATTGTTACAACTAAAATATTATGACAGATGCCTAAAGATTTTCCTAGGCAGGGTTTTCTCTTGTATTATCAGATAATATAAAAACAAGCAAAACTTGTGGCTAACCACACAGAGATACTAAGAATACAACCATTCCATAGGAACAAATATCTTTGTACTCCCACCTCAGAACTTTAAAAATTTGGCTTTTTGGCTATAGAACCAATGCTACACTGGTAAAGTTCATTTTCAAAAGAGTTTAATGACTTTTCTCGTGTGTTTAACGTTTCTTTTTCTAATTGCTTGTGATCATCTCTTGCCACAGACGTTGAGCCTGTGACGCCTGGGACATCATTAGGTATGATCCTTATGTCCTTCAGCAAGTGCTGTCTCTCCTTCATTGTCAGAAGTATCTATGGTGCTATAGAGATAATGATGTCATAATTCATTGTCATCCTATTACAGCATTCATCTTTAAATATAAAAGACCTTCTTTCCAACAGAAATGTGTATGGACTTAATTCAGGACCGCTACCTGCTCCATAACCCAGCTCGAAATTGCACCATGTCCTTCTGAGTCTCTGTTCAAACAGCACTGTTAGAGTTGAGGTCCAAATGGGATCTCCCACAGTGCCCTTAATTACATCGCCAGTACAGTATCATTAGGATACCATGAAGTTTCTCTAAGCATCTTATTTTCTATGTTTCAAGTTCTACATAACATTTTTTACTTTGTTGATGTTTTGGGGAATTTTGTAGACATATTCTAGTAAGTGACCAATGGGAAACTTGCCCAAGCCTGGTCATTTTAAACTATAAGTGAATACTATAGGGTGGTTTGAACTCCTCTCGCACCCTCAGAGTTGAGCAGTGATTTGTAACCAGTTTCGGATTAGGGACACTTTTAAGAAAATGATAGTTCTTCATCTTCATTTCTTAAATATAATTGTAACAAAACTTTTAATCTCTGGAGAGCTCTCAATTATAAAAGAAAACATTAATATACTGAAGGGTGAAATTTCAAACCAAAATAACAAAGTTCTCTCCACCCAAAGAAACTCTGACAAGTCGTAGAAGGCTTAGCGCCAGCTTATAGCATCCTATTCAAGGTTTATGGAGCCATCAGCACCATATTAATCCTAAATTTTCTTCCTTCAGCTCCAGCCAAAACAACAAAAAGACCCCGTCGTCCACGGCCCAAACCTAAAACCACACCCCATCCAGAAGTACCTCAGGCCAAACTGGGTAAATATGTGGTGTCTGGCTTAAGGAATCCCAGCAGTCTGCCCCAGTTGGGACCCCAAATTCTCTGTACATGGCTGGTACACGCCCTATCTAGCTCTTAAGAGTGAAAGCTACTAGTTAGGAGAACGTGAGATATCTGAGCACCCCGCATTCCTGTGGGGAATCTGCTCCCTCAGTGATCATTTTATTTACTTTTCTTGCTATTTGACTCCATTCGTGTCTTAAAGGTAAAGCTTGCTCAGCAGAGCATTGAGCTTGCAGAATCAATTCAGGTCGACTGCTTTCACTAATCCCTTCTATATCCCCATAGCCACATTAGCAGCTGCAAGATACATGAGAAGGAGGAAGTATGTTTGATTTACTAATCAGTTTGTACTATAGTTGTAAAAAAAAAGCTATGCCTGCAGAAACAGGTAGAAAATAGCATAAGGCAGCATGTTTAAACAAATGTGGAATGACTTCTCAAATGGTACAAATGCTATATGCTAGGAGTGTCGTAAATATTTGGAGCAGAAAAGAATCCAGGATAGTGAGGAAGAAGTCAGTACAGAATTTGGATGACTGGAGGGATGAGGGAGCAAACGCAGATGAGCAGAGAATGTGCTGAAGATGGAGGGTGACTCAGTGCTCTCCTGCTGAATGGGCCCACAGATGAGTTAAGCGGGGCTGGGATGTCTTCTCAAAAGCTTGGATTTAATGCAGTGGGCTTCAGTGATTTGCACGGGACTGTGCTTTTTCTGTTCTTAGGATTGAAAATTCCTCCTCTAACATGGTACCACAAACTGAGAGGTTGTTCCCTATCTTATTACGTTAAATGCCACTGTTTTCACTAAGGACGCAGTTTCTTAGTATAGTCTCAGCTTCCTTTTGGCTATTTGTTGCATGTGATGGGCACACCTAGGATGACCCGCTACTCCCCACCCCCTCCACCTCCCACCCTCATGGCTCCTGCCTCTTGGTGTTAATGTCTTTGTGTTATCCATTCAAACCTTTTTCTTCCCTTCTCTCCCTTAGAAGCCTTAGAAGCATTATTTGTACTGGCAAGATGAATTTTCTGACATTTCATGCATTCACGAAAATCTGTTTGGTTTCTTTTATTACTTTTGATCAGTCCCTGCCACAGTCCTTGAACCGGGTGTTCTTAGAACCGAAGCTCCAGAGACAACACTAGGTAATGCCGCATTACGTCCGTCAGCATCTGCTTTCCCTGCTCATTTCAAACCCATTTCATCACCACCACAACCACAGCTTTTCCCACTTCACAAAACTTCTGTGTTGTCCTCTATTGTCATTCAATTACTTCTCAATATATTGAAGAGTATTAAAACGACTTATTTGTTTTTAAGAGAGCCAAGTATGAATTTAGTGTAGTAGACATACCTGCAATGTAATGTGTTTGAATTTGCGGTACGTGGCCTCCGTGTAACCTTTTAATCACATTCTTTGTTACTGGGTTTCGAACACAATCAATGGGGGTTGAGGTGAAGACGTCTATCCTTGATCTAAGCTGAGTACATTGTCACAGCTGTTATGGCGTGACATAATTCTTGTGCAGATCTAAATTCCTACATTTTTACTATCTGTATGATTTGGGTTTTGTTTTTGTTTTTTGTTTTTTGCCATTATAGGTAATGGTTTGGTCTTTTTGTCAGTAAGGAGTGAAATAGAAAATCTACCAAACTAATAAATTTAAATTATAAGCACCATCATTAACGTGAAATCACCCTGTCCCTTCCCCCCCCCCCCACCATAACTCAGCAAGGTTTGGGAACTTTTTTCACTCAGAAATCCCTGTGAGAATCTCCTTGATACATCAGCTCATGTTTCTGTGCAATTTTCATTTTCCAGAGTAATATAAATGATAGAAAGAGGCAGTTATCAAAATAGGGGCAAATATTTCAAACTCAAAAGAAAAATTTCCTGAAACTCAAGAAATCATAACAGTAATAATCGTATTCACAGCTTCTGAAACTAAAAACACTCTATTAACCTGAGGTTTTCTTCCTTTAGCTCCCAAAGTGTCTCCCCGGACTCGTCGTCCACGTCCCAAACCTAAAACCACAGCGAGTCCTGAAGCAGCTCAGCCTGACCTGGGTAAATGGGCAGATCCTCGTTAGGGACGCCTGGCAGCCTTCCCGGTGGGGTCCAGACGAAGTGGAGGGGCGAGGCAGGGTCAGCGGCTGCTTCTACCCTAAAGCAGCCAACGAGAACACGATTGGAGAGGTCTCGTGCAGTAGCTGAATTCCTCACTCTTTGTGAATTAGAGTCTTCTCTCTAAATGTCTATCAACTGACTTCTTATTCAATTCTATGCATCCTTTAAATATTGACTATGGTGGACAGAAACAGCTGTAGATGAATGTATGTTTGGGGAAATAGGAGAATATTTCTTGGTAACCACAAAAGTTGTGTAAGTCATAGAAAGGATCTAGGGAAAGAGTTGGAGAACATTTTCTATAAAGGGCTGGATAGTAAATATTTGGGAGTTTGTGGGCCATATGGTCTCTGTTGTATGTCTTTTTCTTTTTTTACAACCCCTTTTTTTACAACCACTTAAAAATGGAAAATCATTCTTAGCTCTCATGGGCTGTATGAAAACAAGCCACAGGCAAGATCTGGCCTATGGGCCATGGCCTGTGAATGCCCGGTTTAAAGAACCGATCAGCATGAGCCAGAATAGTTAGGAAGGATTTGAGCATTGAAATCTCTGTAGATTTGGACGACCAGGGCAGGTGGCCGGAGAGGTTCAGAAAGGCAGGATATATACGGATGCCAGCGAGGGGAGGGAGAGGCTTCTCTGACTGCCGGAGGCGGTCAGCCTTCTAAATTGATCAGAGCATCTCATTGAGGCTGCGGCAGCTAAGCAGCCCATAGGACCAGTTGAAAAGGGATTTTTGAATGTGGGACTTAGGAGATGGGCTCTATGTAAGCATCATCAACTTCCATATGTGTTTCCCTGAGCTCTGGACAGAGGGATAGCTGCTGTACTTCAGGCTGAATGGCTGCCCCTTATCCCGCTCTCTTAAGTACCTCAGTTGGGCAAAGCTCATGATCTCTTTCCAAAGATAAGTTTTCAGCAAGATGAGTATGGTCTACTTTGGTCCATTACTGAGACTAGGATCATCAAAGAGCAAGAAACCTCAGGGCACTTCACAGGGGTAGTTATCTGAGTGCAAAGATAATCTCTCCTAAGTGATGAATTGGTACCGAGGGCAGAGATGCCATATCCCTCAGCTCAGAAGCGTTTGCTTTGTACTCTAGACACACCGTTATTTCCGTACAATTCTTTTTGGAGTGAATGTTCTGAGATTGTGTAAATGTTTAACATTTCATTGTGTTTTTTTATTATTATTATTTTGGTCAGTTCCTGCTACTGTCTTCGAACCAGTTACTCCTGTAAGAGAGGCTCCGGGGGCAGCTTTTGGTAATGCTACTTTCTGACCTTCAGCAGTGCTCTCTCTGCTTGTTGCCCAACCCATTCCACTCTGTTGCCATTCAGCTACGTTCTTCATCTTGTGAGCTGAACATGCATAAAACAAGTTACCTCCTGTTCTTAAGAGAGTCAGCCTGAACCTAGCTGGGGATATCTTCCTGCCTCACAATTCACTTTAACATTTTTTCATGCCACCCCATGCTTTTGACTAACCAGAGTGCCCTGTGAAGGTAAATGTCCTGTATCTATGGGAGTGCCTGATCCTGATCTGTGCTAAGCAGCCTGTAAGAGGGAAGTTGCTTTATGCATCCTTTGTACAGTTACCATTTCATCTGCCCGATTTTGCTGTTGTTGTTTTGTTAACATTTGGGTAATATGTTTTTAGTGAATTGTCTAACAGACGTGATCAAGGCTAATAGGTTTAAATAGTAAGCCCCATTCTTAGGGGGAATCTGACTCCCCTTTACTCTCCACCATAGTTTAGAAATGATTCTTAACCTTTTTAGTGCAGTCAGGGAACTCTAGGAAAATGTGATAAAAATACCAATCTTGACTCTCTGAATTAATAACTTCATTTTTTATGTCAATTTTTCCCCCAAAGTATCTTCAATAACAAAAGAAAACATAGCGTAGTAGGGGCAAAATTTTCACACTAGAAAGATACATTTCCTGAAACTCAAGAAAATGTATCAAGCTTTAGAAAACTTTATTTTTAGGGTTTATTTTTTAAACCCTATAATTTGCAGAACCATAAAATTTAAAGTAACTAAAAGTTATCTTTTTCCATCTCCAAAAACATCCCAATGGACGTATCATTTCACAACACAAAACCACTCCAAGTCCTACACTCCTGAGGCTACACCAGAGAAAAGCAGAGTCCCTGCTTTCAGGACCTGGAGCCTGTCACTGATGGAGAACGTAAACACACAGGCCCTCTCCAGAGTTGCCAAGGAGTTCATGTTTGGGAGAGACAGTCTTCCCTCCAACTCTGGATAGTAGGAGACATGTTTTTGGGGTTTTTTTTTCTTCTGCTTCTTCTCATAGCCCCCAAGTACGTAGTTGTATATTCTAGTTGCGAGTGCCTCTGGTTGTGCTATGTGGGATGGCGCCTCAGCATGGCCTGATGAGCGGTGCCATGTCCGTGCCCAGGATCAGAACCCATGAAACCCTGGGCCACTGAAGCGGAGCGCACAAACTCAACCACTCAACCATGGGGCCAGCCCCTGTAGGAGACATGTTTTACTTCTCAGTCTGCAGGCTCCTTCAGCACAAAAACTTCCTGCATGAAATGCCTAGGGAGTGAGAATAAGGCATGGTGATCTTGTAAATTCAAGATTTTTCTTGAGTACATAAACTTGAAGTGTCAGACAAATCATATAAGGTCTTAAAGAAGTTAAAAATCAATTTGGGCTTCAGAAGAGCAAGGAAGGAGTTTGGACTTTGACGTCGCATCAGAATTTGCACAAGTGGAGAGATGACAGTGAACAAAGATGAAAAACTAGGATACGTGCAGAGGCAGCCAGAGGGAGCAGGGGTCCTGGCTCTTCTAGGCGTCAGTCAGAATGTTTTTGTTGCTGATTATGCATTTCGATGACACCACGGGAAGTTGAAGGAAGCTGATGCTGTTCTCATGAGCATCAGAACTCTCTTCTGTCCCCACCGGATAAAGGTTTCCCTGTCCTGGGAGTGGCTGGGTGCTTTCCTGGATCCCTCAGACTGAGCGGCTGCCCCTCACCCAGTCCTCTTGGTGCTTTTGCTTGGACAGAAGTCACAAGACCTTTCCAAAGCTGAGTTCTCGGCAAGATCATCATAGCCACTTTTGGTTGTTTGTGTAATGGCTGCTTGGTTATTCAGGAACAGCTTCTGCAGCCATAATTTGATAAACATACTAGATGGTTTCTTTATCCAGCATCTGCGAAAGTGCAAGTTAGTTTTTCACATGCTTCTTGAGGATCGTTAGAGACATATTTAAGTAAATGCCTAAAAATGTCCTAAAGTCTACAATAGTAAACTCAGATAATCAAGCACCAACTACAAGAACTATTTCCCTCCTTTGGTGCTAAACAGAGACCAAAGGTAATGACTACCTCATGAGATGAGGAAGTCCCTAACTACAGTTTGGCCAAGTCTGGGCAAAACAACTGATTTCCCTTTGTATTCCATTACTGGGGCTGCCATAACAAAATACCACAGACCGAGTGGCTTTAACATCGGAAATCTATTTCTCACAGCTCTCGAGCCTGGGGAGTCTGAGATCAGGTGTCTGTAGGTGTAAGCCCTCCTGAGGCCTCTCTTCTCACCTTGCAGATGGCTGCCATCTTGCTGTGTCCTCACATGGCCTTTCCTCTGTGCGTGAAACTCCCTCGTGTCTCTCCCTCTTATAAGGACATCAGTTCTATTGGATTAGGGCCCTAATCTTATGACCTCATGTAACCTTAGTTGCCTTTTTAAAGGCCCTATCTCCAAATACAGTCAGATTGGGAGTTAGTGGTTCAATATGTGAATTTTTGGGAGGCAAAATTCAGTCCATAACACCCTTCATTCATAAATTTTAAAAAATTATTCTAGAGGTGGGGCTGGCCCCGTGGCTGAGTGGTTAAGTTCACGTGCTCCACTGCAGGAGGCCCAGGGTTTCGTGGGTTCGAATCCTGGGTGCGGACATGGCACCGCTCATCGAGCCACACTGAGGTGGCATCCTACATATCACAACTTGAAGGACCCACAACTAAGAATGCACAACTATGTACGTGGGGGCTTTGGGGAGAAAAAGGAAAAAAATAAAATCTTTAAAAAAAAATTATTCTAGAGGTAATGGTACCCTGGCAAGATTCATTTTGAAGTGAATGTTGTAGCTCTTCATACATTAAAAAAAAAAACAATTTCTGTTTATTTTATTACTTCAGTTCCTGTCACAGACTTTGAGCCTGTTACTTTTGCAGCAGAGACCTCTGGGCCAACATTAGGTAATGACCGCGGGCAATGCGCCACGTGCTTTTGCTGCTCACTGTCCCGTCCGTCCGGTTCCCGTCTCTTGGCTTTTCCTCCTTCACGAGAGGGCCACCATCATCTCTGTTGCCATTCAATCACTTCTTTCATCTAAAGAGTTCTGAAGCCTCTTAAAAACAAGATTCCTGTTGTTTTTACGAGAGCAGGCATGAACTTAGCTGAAAACGTGTACTGCTATGTGGCACATTTGAAATTGTCACGTTATCCTGTGCCTCGGTTTGTGTCAAAGCCGAGTTCAAGACAAACTGGGATCTATTCTTACTTAGGCTGATCTGCGATGACAGCTACTCTTATGCTCCTTTGCACATCTAATTTTCTAGATTTTTAAACAACTGTCTGCATGGTATGTTTGTTTCTTAGTTGGTGCTTTAGGTCATGATGTGTTTTATTACTAATCTGACAAGTAGGCAATTACCCAAATCTGAAATTTAAATTATAAGGCTCTTCCTTAGTGTGGCTCTAACTTGTCCTCCTCCTGCACAGAGCTGAGCATCCTTCTCCATCATTTCCCTAGGGAGGAAGTTCTATGAGTGTCTGGTTATAAGTGCTAATCTTCATACCTTGAATGAGCAACGCCACTATATAAATGGGTTTCCCTCAAAGTACCCTTGATAAAAAGAAGATACGTTGGCATAAAAGGAGTGGACATTTTAAACTACAGATGATTTCCTAGAACTTTAGAAAATCTAACAGACTTTGGAAAAACCTCTCCTCTGTATCCTGAGTTCTAAGACCTAGAGTAACACAAGACTTTTCTTTCTTCAGCTCCCAAAGCATCACAAAGACCACGTCGTCCACGTCCCAGACCCAAAACCACACCAAGCCCTCAAGCACCTCAGACCAAACTGGGTAAATGTGGGGTTCTTGGTTTAAGGGTGAACCCTGGTGTCCCGGTGGACCCAGAGCAGTGTGAAGCTCTTACTCTCTCTAAGCACGAGGTCAGGAGGTGTCATCAGTAATGTCTCCTCTGTCCAGGTGTCAAGGAGAATATGACTGGGTGAGATGCAGTTGGTGCCAGACTACCTTATTCTTTCTCTGTGAGAGTCTTCTTTGATGTGAATTTAGTGTATTTCTTACTATCAAATTCCATTCAAATCTTAAAGATAAAACTTCTTTGGCAGAGCCAAAATATTCAGTTCAAGTAAGCAAATAAATTGTAAATCCCTTGGATGTTCCCAGGCTGATATTAGCAACTGTGGGTGATATGTCAGCTGTAGGAGACATTTTATCTCTAAAACAATAGAGCTGAGTACATGTTTGCATGACACAAACATTAAACATTGACCTTGCAAAGGAAAAGACTAGACTAGATTTGGACCTTGTCCTTGGGCCCACTACAGACTTGAATGAAGAAGGAAAAGTGAACCAAGGCAGAACAGACTGTCCTACTTCTAGATGGTCAAAACATGGTTCTTGACGATGCTGCATTTGGAAGGGTCCAGCTGGTCCGCTGAAAAAAGATTTTGAGGACCTGATTCAGGAGCTTAGATTTGATATAAGGGCATCAACTGTCTTTCCACTTTTTCGGGACTTAGGCCAGAAAGATGGTCTACTGAGTGTTACAGACTGGGTGAGCATCTTCATCCTGCTCTCTTATGCGCCACTTTTAGACAGAGGTCTCAGACTCTTTCTTGTCAAGAACTCTAGATAGTCCACTGCAGTGATTAATTTTTATATTTATTTCAAACTTATAAACTGTCTATTGTATCCATGTTTACTTAAACATGGTAAATGCTCATTTTCGGCTGCCATAGAAGTACAGGTTGATTATATTTTTTTAAAGACAATTTCTTTTCCAAGTGTATATCAGGTAAATGCATGAAAATATTTTCCAGGGTAGAGTTTTCCATATCAGTTAGAATCCATTAGTTAAAACCTAGGAGAAATTCACATTTCTGTCTTTAAGATACTCAAGATAGTTCACCAGCTAACCCTACAACCGACCATGAGTATAGTTGGCCAGATCTTCAAAGAACGATCATCTACTCTTTCTTACAGTTAGGAAGCCACATTCTTCTTTGTTTCTGCAGAGTTGATACACAAGTAAATCTGCTTCGATGTGAATGTTCTAACTTTTAATGTATTTTAAACTCTCTCTGGTTTGCTGTGTTATTTTTTGGTCAGTTCCTGCTATAATCCTTGAACCTGTCACTCTTAGACCTGAGGCCCCAGGAGCAACATTAGGTAATGATACACTTGTTTTCAACAAGCCTTATCCTGCTTTTGAGTTTCGTCTTTCATCCAGAGTTTCATATTGCTTGCCGTGACCATGGTGTCTGTCTTTGTGGCCATTCTTTACATTCTTCTCAAAATTATGAAGACTCCTAAAACAAATTGCCTGTTGCTTTTAAGAGAACCAGGCATGCATGAACCTACTTTAGGGCATATATTTGCCATGTAACCTGTTTGATTCTGTGTCAGGTCGTTCTCTGCTTTGTTTAAGCAGTGTTTGTGGTAAAACTGATTTTCAAACATATCATGGGTCTTTACCTCTTATCTGGATAGAGAAAGGCAGTAACAGCTATCATGGGCCAAGAGAATCCATTCATGGCACATCTACATTTCTACCTTTTTTTTCCTATTTGCATGGCATTTTGTTGCTTTGTTTCTATTTAGGTAATAATGTATTCTTATTTTAACAATTATGTAGAAAATGTGCCAAAGATCGAAAGATTAAATTATAAATCTCAGATTTAATGTGACTGTCCATCATTATCCATTATAGTTTATCAATGTTTCTTAATTTCTTAATCTTTTTATTACCTAATCAAGCTGCTCTGTGAGACTTTGATTGTAATTACTAATCTTTATTTTTTTAATTAAAAAATGATTGTCTTTAAAGAATCTTCTATGATAAAAGAAGATATAAAAGGAGTATATGTGACAAAAAAAACTCAAAGAGATAAATATCTAATAAGTTGTAGAAAATCTAGAGTCACGTTTTCATCTCCCATAGCTTCCAGAACCATAGATAATGTAGTTACATAGTAACCCAAGAATTTCTTCCTCCAGCTTCCAAAACATCACAGCAGACGAGTCGTCCACATCCCAGACCAAAAACCACACCAAGTCCTGAAGTACCTGAGTCCAAACCAGGTAAACCTGTGTTCCTGGTTTAAAAGGCCCAGCAGCCTAACCCAGCAGGGTCTTGGGAGTAATCCCAGTTGTTGGGAGTAACCAGTAAGCCCCATGAGAGTCAAGGTACAACTCGTGCTAAGCAGCAGTTCCCAATGGGGAGATGGCAAGAAGAACACAGTAGGGGGAGATCTGAGCGACAACTGAGTGCCTCATGCTTCCCGTGTAAAATCTTCTCTGTCACTGTGCATTTTGTTAATTTCCATTTGTCCCTTGAAAATAAGACTTCTTTGAAAAAAATTAGGCATATTCAGTTCAAATCACAAATACTAAGTGCCTTCAGTATCTCCCAAGTCGTATTAGCACTTTTAGGGGTATAACTCAGGTGTGGGAGACATGTTTTGGTCCTCAAACCTGCATGACAGTTGAGAACAAAGCCTTTCCTTTATAAAAAAGACAGGAGATGGCATTAGAGTGTATCTATGCAAATGCAAGATTGAGTTTTGGGTGCTACTAGCAAGATGTGCTAGGTACATAAATATTTGGAGCAGGAAAAGATAGATTAAGAAAGAGTGGAGCCTTGAAATCATCATGGTACCTGGATGAGCAGAAATATGGGGAGGAATAAAATCAGAGAGTGGATATAAGTGGAGACCCACCAGAGGAGAAAGGCTAACTGTAATACTAGTCTAAAGCGTGTCTGACTACAAGGCAGTAGCTGAAGCTTTTCTGGATCTTGATCAGTCCACGGACTCCCATGGTGGAGATCCTTAGGTACCTGATAGAGCAGCTGAGAGTGGATCCAGTAGACGTCAGCCAGCTGCTCTTTGCACACGAAGGCATGCTCTCTCTTTGCTTAGGATGGACGGATACCTTACTCGATTCATCATGCCGAAGCTTCAGTCTCTTTCCAAAGATAAGTTCTTAGCAAGACCCACACATCCCACTCTGACTTACTGTTAGAATCAGATAATCAAAGGAGGAATGAGGAAATAGATACCTGATTAGGGAGGGCCAAATTTTAGAAAATCGACTCTCTACTTTTCTAGTTTAACAGGTTTTCAAAGTTGCTGTATAGTTCTAGAAACTATATTACATTGGTAAGATTCACTTTGAAGTAAATGTTTTGAGTTTTCCCTCATTTAAAACAATCATTTGGTTTATTTTTAATACTTTTGGTCAGTTCCTACTGCAGGCTTTGAACCTGTTACCTTCAGAACTGAGGCTTGGGTGACAACACAAGGTAATGACACATGCGGTCCTCAGTAAGTGCTCTTCCTTCTCACTGTCAAACGCATTCCATCCACATGGTAGCTACAGGTGCTTTTGCTCCATCTTCATCCTCTGTTGTCATGCCATTATGTTCTTCATCCTGAAAGCGTTGAAGACTCTGACTCTTAAAACTAGTTATCCTTGTTTTTAAGAGAGCCGTGCCTGAACCTAACTCAGGTCATCTGTTATTCGTGCAACCATCTGAAATTGTTTGTCATCTTGTGTGTTTTTTAACCAATGTTTTGTTAAAGCTGGGTTTGAAAAGCAATTCTCTTGACTCTAATGACTGTTATGGTGTTGGAGAGTTGCTTCGTGGGTCTAAAGATCTACTGTTTTTTGTTTTTGAACTCTGTGCGATATTTGTTCTTTGACGGACATTTTAGTTAGTTATGTGGTCTTGTTTTAGTAAACTGTCAAAGAGTTTATATCTAGCTATCACTACCACTAAAGATCTTAGCAGTGGTTCTTACCTTTTCTATTCAATAGAAGAGTCCTGTGAACTATACTTCACTACTTGAATTAGTAATTTTATATATGACTCATTCCCAATGAACTTTCAATTGTAAAAGAAGGCATACTATCATTATAAGGGTGAAAGCTTCAAATTTAAAAAGTTACAAAAACATTTCTTAAAATATGAGGAAATACTAAGTTTCGGGAAATCTAGAACCATGTGTCATGCTACCCGTGGCTTCTGAACACAGACTATTAATAACTGAAGGTTTTCTTTCTTCAGCTCCTAAAACGTCAAAACGGACCCGTCGTCCACGTCCCAAACCTAAAACCACACCAACTACCAAGGCGCCTCAAACCAGACCGGGTAAATGTGGGTTTCTGGTTAAAAGAGTGAGTTTGAGCAGCTCTTGGGAGTCTGGGAGTGATGCCGATGGTAGGAGTGATGCCCATGTAGCTGATGTGTGTGAAGGCGCGAAGTGATCTGCTGCCGCTGCCACTGTGGAGTTAGCGAAGGAAGATGTGGCAGGGGACACCTGAGTAGCAGCTGAATTCCTCATGCTTTCTGCATAAAGATCTTCTCTTTCAATACGTATTTTACGTACTTTTTCTTATTTCATTCCATTCTTCTCTTAGAGATAAAATATCTTAAATAGAACCAAGCATTTTTATTTCAAGAAACAAACATTAAGTGCCTTCCATCTCCTCACAGCCACATCATCAGGTGTGATATCCAGGTGTGATATCACAGAACGAGGCTTGTCTTTACTTCTCAATCTGGAGCATAGTCAAAGTCGAAACCTGCCCCAAGATGAAACATTCAGAGATTGAACCGAGGCACTATATCTGTGCAAATCAAGCTTGTTTTTCGCAGGGACTATAAACAGCTGTAAGCCTAGAGAGAAAAGTGCATGAAGGACAGGAATAAGGAGTTGGAAAGAAGTTGGGTCATAAAATCATGGAGATGAACAGAGGCAGAAAGAAAGGAGGTGCAGAAGCGAACCAGAGGGCATGGACTTCCTGGAACAAGGGAGGTCCTGCTTCTAAGTGGTGGTGATAGTGCTGAGTTTGGAGTTTGGAAGGGTCAATAAGAGCTGTCCTTGAACGTATGACTCAGAAGCTTGGATCTGACCCTACAACATCTGTGGTCTCTCCTGCAGTCTCTGCTACCTGTATTGGGTACCACATTTTTGTGATCAGAGAGCTGCTCTACTGGGCACCACACACTGAGTGGATGTTCATTATCCTGATTAGTTGAGTGCCTTTGCCTCAAAAGAGGTCTCAGCCTGCTTCCAAATACGAGTTTTCAACAAGACGAACATGTTTCACTTTGCTTTATTCTCTGCCGTGCCTCCTTTCAAACATAAAAGCTATTTATTGTATCCATGCTTATTTAGACATGCTATTTCCTTAAAGCTTCCAGAGAAAAGCCAATGATTGCCAGAACAGTTAGATAAGTATATATTTGGTAAAATGGTTTCCTAGGGCAGTCGTCTACGCCAGTTGGAATTAAGTACTTAGACACCCGGGAGACTATCATGTTGATTGTATCGAGATACCAGACCGTGTAGGAGATTACTGACTTCCTCACAAAAGAAGGTGTGCCTGGCTATAGGGTGACCAAATCTTTAAATAACAAGTATTTAATTTCAGAAAAATTTTAAAAATTGCTATACACCTGTTGAAGCAATATTATACTAGTAAGATTTAATTAGCTGACATTTCACAAATGTGTATTTCGTTTCTTTTGATTAGTTCCTACTACAGATCTTGAACCTGGTACTGTCAGAACTGAAGCTCCGGAAATCGTGGGTAATGAGAATGTGTGTCCTTCAAATAGTGCTTTTCCTGCTCATTGTCATGCCATTATCGCCACAGGCTCTCCTGCATCTTAAAACCATTTCAGCACCCTCTGTTGTCATTCCATTAGTCTTTATCTTGAAGTTAATGCTAAGCTCTACGTAGAGTGATCTGTTAAATTTAAGAGAGCTGCATAAACTAATTTCACGATATTGGACTGCCACGTAACTGCTCAGCACTGTGTCATGCTATCATATGCATCTGTTTAAATGGCGTTGACTCTTTTAAGCTTCATTTCAAACATGAATCTCCACCTATCCCTTCTTTACACTGCTTCTCGCTCATCAGTTGCGGAAATACCATGTTTCTTTGCTCACATTACTTTATATTGTATTAGGATCTATTTGATTATACTGGTAGGTCTGTTATTTCAAGGAATGATATTCTTAGTTAATTGTCAAATTTAAAGTGTGCATAAGTCTTGAAAGTTTAAATGATAGGCTCACATGATAGGGTAGGCTGACTCTTCCTCCTTCTCTAACAGGGTTTCTTAACTTTTATTGAATCAAGGACCACTTTGAGATTTTAGTTGGCACAGTCCATTCATTATGCATTGATCCTTATGCTTTCAAACAGATGCACTCATTATTGTATCCATGATTATTTAAATAGTAGACAAAATAGTAGACATTTACATCAACATGAGCAGAAGTGCAAATAGACTGATAAATGCTTTTTCCAGTAGAGTTAGAAAAGTATATATTATATAAATGTGTAGAAAGCTTACCCAGCAAGAGTAGATGTTACCAAGAGTCAGATAATCAAACATCTGGGAGAACTTCTTGTTGACCACAGTGATATTTAGCAGAGTGCAATGTTATGTCTGCTTTAGGGGATTAATGGGTGCTTGCCACGGTTTGATCAAACCTGCAAAGAACAAGCGTCTGTTTTCCCTCGGTTCTGAATCTTAAAAATTGACTTCCGAAATTTAATCTTCAAGTGAACTTTTTAAATCTCTTTGGTTTATTTTATTATTTTTGGCCAGTTCTTCCTACAGTCCTTGAACCTGTCACTCTTAGGACCAAGGCTCCGGAAACAACATTCGGTAATGATATTCTGTGTTCTTCAACCATTTTTTTCTGCTCATTGTCAACCCATTCTATCATCATAATCACATTGTCATCAGCTTCATAAGACTGTCTTGTCATCCTCTCCTGTCCTTCAACTTTATGTTCCTTCTTCTTAAGAGTATTGAAGACTCTTAAATTACCCGTAGTTTTTAAAAGCTGTGCATGGACCTAGGTGAGAATACCTGTCTATCATGTAATCTTATTTGACTTCATGTCATGTACTTTTGTCTAAACCATGTTCACATTTAAAGCTGAGTTTCAAACACTGTCGGTAATGTCTATATCTTTTCTAGACCAACTAAACCACAGCAATTTGCATGGTATCATGGATTCTCTGGCATATTTAAATCTCTTACTGTGAACGTAAGACCCCACCACCTACAGTTTGGCTATAGTTCTTACCCTTCTCTGAAGTTAGAGATCTACAAGACTCTTCACTCCTTGACTTAATTTTGTGTGTGGGTTTTATCTCTCAAGAATCTTCAGTTATAAAAAAAAATTAACAAAATACGGGAAAGTATTTTGATCTTAAAAAACATATGCCTTGAATTTCAAGGAAATATAACATATTTTAGAAAATCTAGAGCCTTATTTCCAAGACCACCTTCAGTAGAATAATCCAAAGTCTCTTCCTTCAGCTCCTAAAACATCACAACGAGCTCGTCGTCCACGTCCCAGACCTAAAACCACATCAAGCCCTGCTGCACCTCAGACCAAACCGGGTAAATGGGTTATTCCATGGTTTGAGGGGTGAGCCGTAGTAGCCTGTCCCAGTGGGGGCCCAAAGCACTGCATCTGATGGGAAGTAATAGTCTCCATGTTCTCTAAGAGTCTAAGGCATGAGGTACGGTTAGCAGCTGCTTCTTGCATGATGGTCTTGGTCTCTCTCCAAAGATGTCTTTATAGCAAGATTGGCATAGTCATTCATGGCTATTTATTGCTGGATCTGCATTTAAACATGTGATCTCTTTATTGTAGCTGTAATTACATAAACATAAATATTTTTCAACTTCCAGAATGCAACAAGTTACTTTCATATATATTTTCATATATTGCCTAAACAGATTTTCCACAGCAAGCTGACACGTTACTTAGAATCAGAAAATCAAACACCTAGGAAAATATCACGTTGACCATGCTAAGATGCGTGGCAGAGTTCAACGGCTGTGACTACCCCCTGCAATGAATCGTTCATAGCTACAGTTTGACCAAATCTTCAAAAAGGGACTGTTTGCTTCCTATCAACTCAAAAGTTTAAAAAAATTGTTTGTCACTTGAAACTAATATTTGAAAGAAAAATTATGACTTTCTATGTGTGTTTAAGCTTTCTCATGTTCGTGTTGTTGCTTTTGGTTAGTTCCTACTACAGGCTTTGCACCTGTTGTCCATAGTTCTGAGGCCCCGGGAACAACATTAGGTAATGATTTTTGCAATCTCATTACATGCTTTTTTGCTCATTAAAATCCACTCCATCACTGTCATGGCCAGAGTTGCTCCTGCTTCGTTAGACTGCTGTTGTCATTCCATTTCAGGCTTCATCTTGTAAGTAGTTAGGATTCTTAATTCAAGTGTTACCTGCTATTTTTAATGGATGTCCCTGGATCAAGTTGAGGAAATCTATCTGGCATGAAACCCTTTAAAATTTCATTATAGATTCAGTGAAGAGTCTGAAGTCCAAATTTCTCCCCTGCTATTCGGTGTTTACATCTAGAAAGCAATGACAATTAAATAACATGAACTTTCTCTGAGCAATTTGCTTTCTATAAGACCTGTGTGTTATTCTCATTACTCTTCTTGTTTTAAGGAATGAGGATTCCATGTTATATTAAATTATAAAAAAACAAAAGTCGCTTCCTGAAAGTGCCAATCCTAGTAAATATAAGTTACAGGCTCCCCCACCATCCATAAACTTGACTCTTCCTTATTCTCCACCACAGTTTAGCAATTGTTCTTAATCTTTGCTAAATAAGAATCTCTCTGAGTATCTAATTATGCGTGTTAATACTTACTCCTTTAATTAACAAATAAACGTTGTATATTATTTTGATCTCTAAAGGACCCTCAGTGAGGATAAGGAGCAAATTAGATTAGTATAATAAAATTGTTCAATCTTAGGAAAGAAACTCAAGAAAAATTTCAAGTGTTACAAACACTAGGTCCACGTACAATGCTTCAGATGGTTTCTAGACCTGCAAACACTAGGTGACCCAAGATTTTCTTTCTTTAGTTTCAAAAACATGGAAAAAATAAAAACCCATCCTCCTCCCGAACTAAACTTCCTGAAGCTTCTTAGATGAAACCAAGAAAATCTATGATTTCTGTTTTAAGGAGTACTTCCAGCCCATGCAGTTGAGTCCAGGTGTGACAATGATGTGACTTGCTAACTTGCACTTCTCACCTCTATGCCCTCTGAGAGAGAAGGCACAAATAGTGGTTAGCATTGCTAAAATTTCAGGATTGACCAGAAGTCTCATGGTTGGGGGAGATCCACCTCGTAACCAAATTCATCACGTGTCCTGCATAAAGATTGTCTCTGACAAAATATGCAGTTTATTCAATTCTCTTACCATTCCATTCCATTCATCTCTTTTAAATTAGTGCTGCTGCTTTGGCTTATGTAAACAAACATTGCCTTGCCCTCCGTGTCCCCAGCACCATATTAGCAGTTGAGTGGGGTGGGGTGAGGAACAGCAGGGGAGATCAAAAGTAAGGGCATGTTTGACCTTTTGAACAGAGTACAATATAATTATGAAAAAAACCTTTCCTTGAATTTTTCTTAGGTATAAGACAATTTGCTTATACAAAAGCAGCTTGTTTAGTTGAGTGGTAAAAATATAGAGAGAAAATATTTAAAGTCAAGGATCTATGTAGGCTGATAGAGAATAGTTGGGCTTTGAAATAACTTTAGGATTTGAATTAGTGGATGGAAGGGTGGGAACAGCAAAAATACAAAGTCTTGATACCTGTTGGGAGTAGCCAAGAGGATGATTAAAGTGGAACATAGGGCAAAACACTGCTGGATGATACCGAACATTTTATTAATGACGCTATCATGAAAGAAGCTATAGGAAGCTCTTAGAAAGCCCTCATGGGAATTCAGATTGAGATACAATAGTCAATGAGAACCTAATTTTTGAAATAGGCTCTTGTTTTTTCTAGAAAGATGTTTAAAATGAGGTGTCAGCAAAGTTTTTTATGTGAAGAGTTCGATAGTAAATATTTTAGGCTTGGCAGTAGTTTAGGCTTTGCAGGCCATTTAGTCTCTGCCATAACAACTCAATTGTTAGACTGTTGTACTTTGTGCAATTGTGCAGTTGTACTTTGTGCAGTTGTACTTTGAAGGAAACCAAAGCCAATATGTAAACAATATGTAAATATGCCTTGAATCATCTTAGTTTGTGGGTATGGTTGTATTTCAATAAAACTTCATTTGAATTTCATACCACTTTCACATGTCATGAAATATTTCTCTTCTTTTAATTTTTTCCCATCATTTAAAAATGTGAAAACCATTCTTACTTCACAGGCCAGGCAGAAGGCTGGATTTGGGAGGGCCATAGTTTGCCCATTTCTGCTTTAAATGATGCATCCTCTGCACGGCTCTCCATAACCCTGCGATTTTGAGGGTCTATGTATTTCAATGCATTGCAATGCATTTGTCTAAAACCTGTGAAATAAGTTATACATAATTGACAACTTAGACCCTCTTCTTTCAGCTCCCACTGAACTGCAGCCCCTTATTTTGAAACCAGTGACATCACCAAGTCTAGAAATGACACAAAGTCAACCTGGTAAATACAGTGTTTTATCTATCTGGGTACACTTGTGAGCTCCAGGGGGCACACTCTAAATGTTGTATTTCTGAATATAAAAAGTGCAAAAGAGTACACATTTAATAACTCGCTCTGCATATTGTACAATGCTCTTGCCATGATTACATATTGGTGTTAAGTTAGTGATACTACTTTATGTCGTGCTCGTATTCACTGTGTTAGTCAACAGTGCAGAAAGACTTCGCTTCTTTCCTGTGTGTTTACTCTGCGTCATTTTAGACAACAATCACGTATCTGATTAAGTAGTCCACAAAACCACTTAAAAGAACTGATTTTATTCTTTATCCCTATTTTTCCATAAAAACAGTTACAAATTTGTAGTACTCTTTAGCAGTAAGCTAAATCTGTGCTCTGCCATGTACAAAGAATGCTAGTTCAGTTGTGACCATCAAGCAAAGAAAGTTCTCACTTCAGTAAAGATAACAAAACTTCCTTATACGATGTGAGCCTGAACATTTCAAAACTGAAAACTAATTTTTAAAATCGTTCTTAGCAAGTTATTGCTACTCTCTGACATTTATTTTGAAACATTGGATCTTATTTTTTTTGTTGTTGTTATAAAACTGTAATTTCTTTTCATCTCCTTCGTACACCTTTAGTTAGCTAAACAACTTTTGGTGCTTGGGTTGATGGTACGAGGTATAGTTGTCATTGGTAACCTATAAAACATAAAATTGTGAATTCAATTCAGTTATTAGAGCTTCCTTTAGTGTTAATAATATTGTTATTATCGTAACAGGTAACATTGAGCACTTATAGGTACGAGGCACTTTTCCTAATACTTAGTTTGTATTCATTCATTCAATGCTCACAACAAACCATCCTTGATCAATTGTATCATTTTGTGTTTTTTGCTAGTTTCTGAAGTCCTGGAGTCGGTTACATTTAGCACTGAGTCATCCATGGAAGCTATAGGTAAAACTGTGGGATGTCAGGTGTATGTGCTTGTCCATCGCATTGCAGAAGTTGTCTTTGGATGTCCTCGTGCTTTGTGACATTTCGTGGCTCCTCACATCTTGTCTGAGCTCATCCAGTGAATCTGGACAGTCGGATATCACATACAGCGCCTTGTGCTGGTGTCTGCTACATTGCTATGCAAGTTGCACACTTCCATTAGTTTCATCTCACCCTGAATGCAAAATTTAATTTTTTAATATTCTGACCACTCTTTGAATATGAATATACACTTCCTATTTTTTATTTTGATATTGTTTTTAGTCATTCATCCCCATGCTTTCCAAGTACTCACTCTATGTCTTTTTCTCACTAGAATCCTTAAAAATGTGTAAGGAAGTGAAATGATCTGCTTTGCTCCAGGTAGAAACTGCTGTAGACTCTGCCAGTTATTGTGCGTGTGTGTGTGTTTTCCCACACAACATACTGCGTTCACTTCTGCCGTCTTAAATTGTAGTCACCTTCATGATTTACATAGATGTTATTCTCACGAATGTATCTACTTAGGATAACTAACCTCTGTTTTCAAACTAAGCACAGTTTTCCATTGCAGTGTGCTACGGGCTGCCCACCACTAACCAGACATCCCCGCTTCCTCCCTAGCCCCAGCCGAAACAGATTACGTATATCCCACTGCCAAAGCACCACTCAGGCCAGAGGAGCCAAAGGCTGAAGGTGGTAATGGTTTTCACGCTTTGATTCATTTATTCAACAAATTTTTAATTTGCATTTATTATGTCCATGGAACGGGAAAGTTCAACCTGTGGTGTTTGTTCTACACTGAATAGATTTGAAGAGCTATAGTTTCCAAAATTCTTGGATTCTTAAAATTGAAGTGATAATTGACTCTGACAACAGAGATAAATTTTAGTTTCTCTGCGGTATCTAAATATCGAGGCATAATAGTATCTGACAGACAGTTAAAACATGAATGCTAGTTAGAGGATTAGCGTTATAGAATAGGATTTCCCTCTTGGTTCTCTCTTTTTTCTTGTTTAAATCCATTGTCCTGTCTGTAAAAATATGACGCAAATTCTTAAGAGAATGAGGTGTGTTGATCTTCAAGAAAGAAATGTTTGACTGTGCTTACTATCTTACTATTTTTAAAATTGTTCTCCTTTGTTTTGATACAGTTGTGGAATCTGTTACAAATGTGTCAGAACCACCCGAGACCTCGCTAGGTAATGACACACCTCGGCAGCTTTTCTCCCCATTGCCGCCATCATCTGAGAACCTCAGGTTCTCGCTCATTGTGAATTCATGTTGCAACGTCATTCTTTGTCATGGCAGTTAACTTTCTTTTTATTCATAACTATTGTCCAAAAAAGTCTCTCCTCCCATTCAGTTTTGTATCTAAACCTTCGTCTCTTTCTCTACTTGTCAGCCAAACTGTCAAATCTAAAACATCTTTTTCCTGACATTGAATATTCTGCCAGCTTGATATTGTGTTGAATATTTCAGATATGTTTTTGTATAATGATCCATTCATACTTTACACCCTAGCAACTTACTTTCCATTAACACTCGTTCCATCACATTCATTTACATCTTTGATATTTTTCCCTCCATCATTTAAGTGAAATTCATTCCTCTTGAATGGCTTATGCTTTAACTTTTTTTTATTACTTTGTTTTTCCCTTTATGGGTACCATGGAATATATCTTTCTAGCATTGTTGAGTAGGTACTAGAGTGTAGTGAGGATTTAAAAAATAAGGATATTTCTCACTTCGAAAGTATTTTGTAACTTGGCACGTCTAAGGATTTTTAAACTGAATGCATTATGAAGAAGTAGGAATGCTATTTTGCTGCAGACTTGCAATTTTCATTACTCTTTTCAATCTACTTGTGACCATCATTTCTGTCATCTGCACACAAGGTGTGTGAAGCACTCTAGTAACCCTGGGTACTTTCCTTCACTGCCTTAGAGACATCACCTCTGCCTTCCCAAACTATAACCCTACCCAGCCCAGATGAGCCTCGGACTGAACCGGGTAAATACGTTATTTTGTATTTCGCGTTGAAGGTGAGTGTTTGCAGAATTTCTAAAGAATGGAAAGACAATAGGGGCACTACCAGAGACCAGAAGCCCTAACCTCATCACTCTGCTCAGTCTTTGACAGGGGTCCTGCCTGCCTGATGCCCCGTTGCCTCTATCTGTAATCTGTAGCCAGCCGCGTCTTTAGAATACGGCTGAGAAACACCTCTCACCACTCTGCCAGTGTTTAGTACAGGAAATAGTAATGTTTCTGGGAAGAACATCTGTATTCCATTTTAAAATACAAATATGCATCCTAATTTTGAACACTTTATCATCTTGAATAGTTTTACAAGTTCTATGGTCATATAAAAAGCATTTTAAGATATCTAATTTGTGTTTAAGATGAACAGAAACCTCCAGAAACAGGCTTCACTGTGTGATCCACATAAAGTGGAATAACTGGCCAGTCACCTTGTCATTATTCAGGTCTTTCACTTCTTCCCACTCCTTCCTGCGGTGGTTTGGCCATTTCACTGCATACAGTTAGGAGCAACTGAAGTCAAACCAGTTGCTTTGGCAGATCGTAGAGGTTTACTTGATGGTGGAGATTGAAATCAAGGAAAAGAAATCCTTAACACAGATAACTAAACGTGCTTCCTACTATAAGGAAAAATCGTCTCGTTACCTATAGGCTTTCTTGGTAGCAGTTTATCAAAAATAAGCCCAAACTTGTGTTTTGATTGCCACTGAACTTTTTTATATGGCTCTGTTCCCAAAGGGCCAGCCCTGGTGGTCCAGAAGTTAAGATCCAGTGTTCTCACCACCAGGGCCTGGTCTGTGTCAGGGTCAGGGAACCCCACCACCCTTGTTGGTTGTCATACTGTGGCAGCTGTGTGTTGCTGTGATGTTGAAAGCTGCGCCACGCGGTCACCCATGGTGGACAGGTTTCAGTGGAGCTTCCAGACTTGGGAACTGGCATTGTCTGATAGAGCACCAGAAGGGGTGAGGATGATGCAAAAAGACCAGACAGCGTTCAGCTCCACTGTACAGAGGGGCACTAGGACGACAAAAACAACAGATTTCCAAGGGAGATATGGACAATAATTTTACTCATTGTCCTCTGAAATAGCCTGTTAAACATTGCGTATTAAACTCTGTAGTTTAGTTTTTACAAAAATTACACATTGATTATATGAACTGAATGTGCATCAGTTCTCTCTAACTTTTCCAAAGTTTGTTTTTGATAGATGTAATAATATTATTAAAATGTTTAATGGTAAATGCTATTAGTGATTTTTACCTCTTTCTGAATCATTTTTCATGGACTTGCTTTATGACATGCCTTTCCCCGCAGGCATGTTTCTTAGCCCCCGGGGAAGCAAGCAGCCTATCATTAGGAACCTCAGCCAGCAAGGAAGTTGAGAGTCAGGAAATCACAAGACTGAGAGAAAGTGTAGAGTCATAGAACTTCAGGATTGGAAGGGCTCGCAAAAATCCAGTAACTTTTGATGGAGAACCTAAGTCTGTATCCCCAGTGACAAGCAAAGGGAGCTCTACAACTCCAGGCTCCAAGCTCCTCAACCAGCGTCATCTCAACATACCTCGGGGTTCATCTCTGTGCAGGCGAGAGGATTCCACTGGGACCAGCGCACGCCTTGTGTATTTCGTTTTAGGATCAGGAAGAAGTCTCTGCAGACTCTTTAGAAACTTCTTCCAATATCTAATAACTCTTATTTTCAGGAATCTTTTCTTAAGGTGCCTGAAACTCCGTGAACTTGAAAATCATTTTTTTCTCTCTCTCTCTTTAGCCCAAACACACTTTAGTCCAACCAAATGAGCTGTTTCCACAATCTGCAACCTTGCATTTGATAATTCCTTTCCTCCAGCAGGATATACTTTTAATTTTCTTGGTGAAGACACAATTGGTTTTTACACTGAGTGTCCTAGAACTTCTTTGGGACCTGCCCAGCAAAGGAATAACTTTATTCAGAATGTGTGCTTTCAATTTCTGGTCAATTTCTCTTCCCCAATACAACCAATAAAAAATGCGTTTTGTTTAATAAGATTTTTTTCCTATTAGCATTTGCTGTTAAAATGCATTCATCTTATAGGTATATTTGGAATGTAACATGCAAACTTTTTTTTAGAAGAAATTGTATCTATTTGCACTTAAAAATGTTTATACTGGGATAATCTGATAAAATGGTGTGAACTTGTAATAAGGATGAATTATTATTATTATTAAATTTATTTTTACCCTGTATAAAAGGTATTTGAAGTAGATATTTCTGGAATTCCAACAGTTTCATTTACCAGCTGAATATCTTGGATACCATTTAATGTATCTTCTTGTTTTGTTTAGTTTTCCGTCATAAGAAGACAAGAAAATTACCTTTCTATGCTTTGTGGCTCCTTGGGAGCTTTAATTGCATTAATTGCTGGTATTTAGGTCTTCAGTCACTCAACCAACGTCTTTGAGATCCTAGAGGCTTAGGTACTGGAACTCTTGAAGAGCTCAAGAGCTCCGAACCTATATCCTTTCTTTTAGCTCCCAAGCAGACGCCGCGTGCTCCTCCCAAACCAAAAACATCTGCACATCCGAGAGTCCCACAAACACAGCCAGGTAAATACGTATTTTATATTCTGGCCTGAAAAGTTGGATATTAATGGAGCTATTCTGTTGAATTACAGCGAGTTGAGTTTTTAACCCTCGTAAAACAAGTCTTCCTTTGAAACCTAATGAATACTTATATTTATTTTTAGAATTTATCAAAAAGCATGTTTTTGGAATAGCTTATTCCATAAAGCTTGCCTTTGTTACATTATTTGTAAGGGGGATGGAGAAAAATGGAATTTCTTGAAAGAGTAGGCTGCCTACTCCCTGTGCCTCTCCCTATCTCTTCCATGGTCCTTGAAGATACCTCCCCCTGCCAATCACCTACTTTATTTTTTTGACTTTTAGTAGATTTTGTTTAACAGAAAGTCTTGAAGATTTATATATATATATATGTATGTATATATATATATATCTTCTATAACATAATGATACAATACTGTTTGGGTTCTTTTGCTGTAAAATTTTGATAAGGACCCAAACAAGAGTCATTATAAACTATTTTTCATTTTGTTCCAGAAGCTCTTATTCAAATAACTAACTCTAACCCTAAGTTCTCAACCAAGATCTTGTCCAATTTCTCCAAATGCCTTAGCGGATCCCTACTTTGGGCTACCATAAACTCAACCTGCCTCTAAGAAAGCTCATCACGTTTTCCTCCTTTCACTTTCCCCTTTCCACCCGTGGCAGGGCCTCAGCATTCTACATCTGATTTTTCTTCTCTCCTTCATGCAGCCTCTGCAGTCCGTCTTTTACTAAGTCTGGCACATTCAGCCCTTCCGACCGTCTCTAGCACTGGTGTCTACTCCAAGCATCCACCCGATCATGCCCAGTCAGTTGTCCTTAATTAACTGATCTCCTGTCTCTTGTCTCCTAATTTCAAATTATCTCTCCCCTTGATCTTTAAGTGATTGATTAACTAATTCGTTTCATCGGTTAGTCACTCAACAAGTATTTATTGCATGTGGACTATGTACCAGGCACGTGCTAGATGCTGTGGGTGTGAAATCAAAATTCAAGGAAGTTAGAGTCTAGGCCAAATTTATCCTTTATACACGGCCCGCTTCCACAAGGTGTGTGAGGTGCACCTACCTAATTTACCAGGAAAGAAACTTTCTCTACCGCTCATGGCCTGGGGGAAGGAAAATGTCAGCAGCATCAAAATTATGCTTGATCCAAATAGCAGTTCTGAATCCCACCACAAATCCCATCATCAAATCTCGTGATCTTTAATATCTGATTCTGAGAGGAATTTTGCCTATTATTTTTTGCTTTATAGGAAAATTCCTTACAAGACAGTTCTATGTTCCACACAGCTAATGATTTTAAATCTACTTTAATGCATTTGAAAATGTGTTTTATTTATTGCTAAAACTTTGCTATGAAAATGATATGGGTATGATACGTAAGTATATGAAGGTACCAAGGCAACGATTCCCTGAAAGAATAAGAAATTAAAATAATAACAATAAGTACATTGGAGACATTAATCCATAAGAAATACTTGGAAAAATAATTAATGATTAGTGAATAAGTAATGATTAATGAATAGAATAGGGATTTTAAAAAGTAAGTATACTAAACTTGTGAATAGGAAACCAAATCTAGCTTTAAAAAATAAACAGAAAAAAATCACATGAGAAGAAGCTCTTGAATTTTAAATATAAAGCATAGAATAAAAGCAGAGAAAGGAGAAATGGAAAGAAATAAGAAAGCATGAAAACTTGGTGAATGTTGGAAAATAAGAAACGCTGGAAGTTAAGACCTTGGGGATATAAATTCCTGGTTGGTAAAATTCTCAAAAGTAAAGGAGATGTGAAATAACAAGGAAGACTTATTCATAATTTTGTCTTTTCGAACTGTACTCTCTACTTTAAAAATGCAGTTTAGTAAATCAGGAGCTTACTCTAATTTCCCATTATTAATTTATAAGTTTCAAATTTCTTTAGTTTTGACTTAGACTTTTAGCCAACCTTCCTCCACAAGATCTGCAGCTTCAGAATGGAGAGGTCCGTATGCTCAGTGCGTCCCCGTCTAACTCTGAGACCCTGGAGTGGCTGCAAAAGGAGAGCCTCCTGGCTCTGTCCCAGCCGAGGCCACTGCCAGCCCATCAGCCTCTCCTGTGGAAAGCGGCTGCAACTCAAATACTGCTGGCTTTGTCAGGGGTACTTAATGCAGGGGATGATTTGGAAAATTGATCACGATAAATGAAACACATTCTAATTACTCTTGGAAGCAGGTGAAATTAGGATGTCTCTTATCCAAGAGAATATGATCTTACTTAACAGATCCCAGGAGTATCCTAGATTTTTATAGTCTTTCAAGGACGTTTGTGTATGTGTACATATGTATCGCTAAATATTTCAAAGACAAAGATTCAAATTCTAGTACTTCCTCCCTTACCCTGGCCAGCTCTTGTAAATTTCAAAGGGCTATTTGAGCAGGAGAAGGTTCTGTTCATATGTTCTACACCAAATGCAAATTATTATCGTTGGGCGATGAGGGTGTCACCTGACAATAGTGTATACAAGTGAAAGTGGAACCAATGTGTTCACCCACCACTTTTCTCACATTAAATTCTGTAATTGGGCATGCCACCTTTATTCTTACTTATACTTAAACTATGTTTATAAATTAGATAGCAAAATTTGAGTTAGAACAGGTTTATTATTTATACCCAAAATTGAGAAACAAGTTGAAATGTGACCTGGAGAGCTGGGATGTAGCTACTGATAATGGCTGGACCTCAGCATGCAGTTCAAGTCTTATCTCTAGTGTTTAATAAAGACGTCACCTCGGGCAGATAACATCACCGACCCAAGCCTTTAAACCGAAGCTGATAATTCCTTCCTCCCGGTAATATGGTGCGAATCAAAGGCCATAATCCTTACGGAAGCATTTTTGAAATTGTAAAATGAGCTATAAATAAATTAGAACTTTTTTTCCTGGTAGCTGGTCCATTAGCACCTTGTTCCTCCAAAGGAACAGTTGTCTAAAGACAATTTTAGTTTGTGAACACGTTTATTTAAGGTTATTTGGGGCCTAGGAATTGCAGGGAGAGTAGGATGCGAGCCCACCCGTTGCAGTCCATGCCCCTTCCCTTTCTGCTGTTGCCTGAGCTGGCCTTACACTTCTCTTCTCCATGCCTCACAGGCTGCTGCTCTGACTTCACCGAGTTCACCCTCAAAGAAAGACATGGGGGGGTGGAGGGAGCATTTAAGAAATCAAGCAAACATCCAGAAAAGAGGTGCACCCTTGAGTTAGTTTAGTTACTGTCTCTTGTGAAATGAAAGTTTCAAAAAATTCCCCATCCTACCCTTATGCTTACTCAAATTTTGCAGTTTCTCAGGTTTCATTTTTCTAAAAGTATCTGGAATCCTAACTGATCTATTTTTAGAGCTTATGGTTTACTTTCCCATCCAGCTGCCATTTCATTGCTTTGTTTCATCAGTGGTCAGGCTGACACCCTGTCATAGCTTATGTGTTAAGCATGACCGAGAGATGCTGAAACCAAACATTCTCTCTTTCAGCTCCTAAGGTGTCCCAGCATGTTACTTCAAAGCCGAAAACGTCACCAAGTCCAGAAGTATCACACACTCCAGCTGGTAAATGCTGTATTTCATATTTAAGCCAAATGCATTCTATGTCCCACTTTGCTGCAGTGGAACATCTCATGTATGTGAGGCCAATGTTTCAGTTATGTTCAGAGACCGTGTTGTATCATGCATGCCATGGTCATTTCAGAGCTTTCGTAAGAGTTCCCTAAGTGCTCACATAGTGAGCTAGTAATATAGTCAAAAGACAGAGTTATGCCGAAGATAGAAAGTTTTTTTAGAGCTAAAGTTTTCTTATAAAAATAACCTACCATTGCTAACTATGGTATGCTCAAATGTTTCACCAAAATAAGATAAAACAAAGAATTTTGGATTTTTCCACAAAAATGATAAAATGATGTTTTGCAAACAGAGGAAATGATGTTTAACCATTTTCTTGGGTTCAGAAATTTCACATTATCCAGCGTTCAATGTTTTTTTTTTTCCTGTCAAATTCTATTTTACCAGATCATGGAGCAATAGCTTGGGTTAAGAAATAAGAAATTTGTTTCACAAAAAAAATGATTTTTTTAGCTACAAATCTATTTCTTGCCTATCATCTGAGAAGGCCTTTTGTCCATTTATGGGGGAATAATCTCATATTTGTGAGAGTAGTCAGGGAGGGGACTGCAAGGACCCAGCCATTTCCTGGTCTTGCCACCAATGCTCTGAGTCCTCAAGTGACCTCAGGAAGGTCCAATTAATATAAATTTCTAGATGCTCCTAGAAGCATACAGAACATTCCCAGGACCAAAGGATTTCTAAGCAGTAGCTTGAAATGATGGCATTTTGGAAGGAAGCCCAAATGGAGTTGCTATACTGCTTTCCAGGTTGTGTGAGGGTGTTACTGTGCTGTGGGACAGTCAACACCTGGCGGTGGTGGTAGGCTAGAGAGGCTCCTTTGCCCTGAAGTCTAGAATTTAAATTTGTACTTCTCAATGCAACAGCCAATGAAAACACCAATGAAAAACAAAAGCTGATCTTCCCACTTGCAAAAAGTCAACTTCTTATTTGCAATCATGGAAAAAAAAAGGTAACAGAAATTAAGTCATTACAGATAATAACAATAGATTTGAGTGATTTTATTCACTTTTCCTTTTCATTAGAGAAATTAACATTGTTGGTCCTGATGTGACAATGTCATTAAACCAATGTATATAATAGCTAAACTTTCTTCTTTTTTAATGCCTGTTATTTGCTTTATTCCACCAACACCTCATTTTTCACGGAAACGCGAACCTGTAAGCTCGAGCACTGGAACACCGCGCACATTCCCCCAGGGCCTCCGTGGGCTTATTCTATTGACTCTCCAGTTCCACGCATTCAGTTAGAATTCCGTCTCTAAACCTGGTGTTGGTCCCTCCATTGTGATCATCAGGGGTTCCCCTATTGTTCCTGGGGTGTGATGCTAACAGGAACAATCATAAGGCAACCCCGTTAGTACATTTCCGCTTCCTCACAAGCATTCCAACAGAGTGGATTCTGTTGTGTTCAGTTTCTGGGTTGTAGCTAGGCTCAGGTTTGCATCCTAACGAACCCAAGACCTTGTTTACTGACTCCTGTAGGTTAAACCTCGGAAAACAGGGATAAATTATGTGTATATTTAATACGTCCTGGTTTCCTAGAGAAATAGATGCTCTGTAAAAATCTAAAAATGTAAAATGTAGTGCAGAAGTCAGGACAGAGTTATGTTTTATCACGATGTTTATCTCAAAACTTATTCTGAGATATCAGAAGGAGCAAGCTTGCATTTCTAGACCTGCGTCAAACAAGACGTCAGTGTAGGATGTGCTGTACAGCTCTTCGCTTCTATAGATTCCTAGGTGGGATGCAGGTTTCGTCCAGTTAGGCCTTTAGAAATATCTTGCAGCCACTCAGTTGAATTATCTATGACACTAAATGAGGAGTCCTGACAAACTGCCCACATACCATGTCCAGAACCAAAATAGAACTGGCTTTTCTTCAGAGCTGCCTTGGAGGAATGATAGAAAAATCAGAGCAAAGGAATCGCCCTAATGCCTGCTCGTAGGCCATGCCTTCATCGTAGATTCGTTTCTACACCAAGGCTGCCTTGGGTTTGTGGTGACCGTTCTGGCCCACAGATATTTGGATAGACTTCAGTCATTGGAGCAACCAGGAAGAAAATCTAGATTTCAGCAGGCTATCCAGTCCTCACAAATGTTCTGTGTAGCTACTCTTTCTGGTAAATTCTAATTTGTAGTCACACTCAGCATTTTTGCAGTTAGGAAGTAAGCGAAATGCTGAAATGCCTTTGGATGTGGAAGCACTTGGACCTAGACAATGACTGAATGGTGTTATGTATGGAAGGAAGGATGACCCTGCCCTTTCTAGGTTGGGCAGGTGGTAGATGATAATGCCACTAATGAAGACAGGGAACACAGAGGGAGGAATAAGGGTTTGTGCACATGCTAGGTTTGAAGGGCCAGTAGGACTTTCAAGTGGGAGTGTGTAGGTGGTATTTCTGGATTTCTAAACAGAAGCCAGGATTTGGGATGTAGTTTTGGGAGACACACATCTATGTAGAGAAGGTTCTTAAATCCTGTGAGTGGATGACGTCATCCAGGAGAAAGCATAGAGAAAATAAGAGGTCACAGACGACAGACTTGGGGACACAGTTATATTTAAGGAGTAGACAGAGGAAGAGGAGCCAGCAGAAGTTGCTGTTAAAAAATATGGAGTACCAGGAGAGAGGGACTCAGCAGGCAAGGCAGAGAAGGGTAGTGGACAATGACAGAGAGGGATCAAAAGAGCTGCTGGACTTGACAGTGCACGCCCACAAGCCCGTGTCTGAAACCCGTGGGCTGATGCTTCAGAACGTAGCAATTTTCATAAAGATAAAACAGCACATACACCATCGATTACAGGCATGTCAATATGTCTGCAGTAAGAAATATGAAGAGTCCTACTAAGCAGGATGAATGAAATCTATAAATTGCCTTAGGTCAGTTCTAGTCAGGTTCTGCTATCAAGTAAGTTAAGAAAAAACTTTCAGTTTTCCAAGCATTTTGGATTTCAGAACTATTGATAAGACATTGTGAATACATGGTTGCTAGAGATTAGTGAAGTGGAAGCCAGACTACAGTGCATGAAGAAGATACAATTGAGAGACCAGGAAGCAGAGGCAGACACAGTCATGTGCCACATAACAACACAATGGACCACATATACGACAGTGGTCCTGTTAGATTAGGACCGTAGAGCCCAGGTGTGTAGTGGGCTGTACCCTCTGGGTTGGTGTAAGTACGCTCTATGATGTTCGCACAATGACAAAATCGCCTAACGATGCATATCTCAGAAAGTGTCCTCATCATTAAGTGACCCATGACTGTATAATTTTTTGATTAAAGGAATGAGAGTGGGAGTGGGGTGCTTTGAAAAGGAAGCCATGTCAAGGAAATGATAATTATTTTTAGAATCTTGGAGCATTTGAGCTGTTTCATAGGTGGAAAAGGAGGAACTCGTGGATAAACGGAAATATGGACTAACAAAGTATGGGAGATAGTAGAAATAATGGAAAGCGAAAAGCCCAAGAAAAGATGGGAGGGAGGTGGCTGAGAGTGCAGGTAAATCTCAGAAAGCTGCCAAAGGACCGGAGACCTGCTTCCTCTCAGACCTGCCCTAAGGGTGCAAGGTCAGAATAAAGGAGCCGAATCTTGAGGGGAAGGGTGTGTGGTCTACACTGTAGCGCTTCTCTTTACAGCGTCTTGCAGGGGTAAACCTCCTGAAGACTTCATCTTCCTCCATCTTTATAATACATTAAGTCTCTCCTCTACTCTGGCAAAATGTTCACGCACAATCATTTGCATTTGTCCATATTAGACATTTCCACTCAGTTGTCTTGTGTTGGTTGAATTTTTTTTTGAGTGGTGCCCTTTATTCAAAAGATAGTTAATATAATTGGTTAGTTACTATAAATGGTAAGCTGGTTAATATAAGTGAGTCAAATATAATAATGGTAAATACTGTTATAAGGAAATCAAGACAACCTTCTCAATTGAATTGGCATCATCTACATTGACGAGTTTCCCCCAGCATGGAAGAGTCAGGGTTAGGAATCGTGCTCTTGTTCAGGTTAATACATGGAGGAATGCCACAGAGGAAAAAAGGAAAAAACAACTTGCGTTTGTTGGAGCTGCAGTGGCCCAAGTAAGAGAATGATTCATATCCCTTTCCTGTGACTATGTCTGTTCCTTTCCTTTCCACTGATTTCACCTGCTCTAGGAAGTCTGCGATGGCCGTTTGTTAAACCATCACTTCACGGTTAAAAAGTGCTGGTTGCAGCAGCAGGAATCGCATCACCCCAGCCTGGCTTCCTCAGTAGACCGAAGCAGGTGGCGAGCCAGGTGTTCACAGTCTGGAGGATTTACTGGGAGCACATTTCTTTTCAGCTTCTCTGGTCCGTCTCCCAGCTCCTCTTTGTATATATGGTCTGGGACCGTAACCCAGTTAGGGTATTTATACCCTACAGGCTGCTTTGTATGGTCATGGCCTTCTCAGAGCCACATCCAGGTGCCTCTCCTTTACCCTCCAGATAAACATTAGTTGGATCTACAACTGGAGATTCCTCATATTTTACCATTTGAATCCCCCAAAATACTACAGTGCAAGGGTGGAATGTTCTCTGTTGTGATGGGTTTTCTCTACCTTTGTCAACCACTGATCTTTTTGAAGTTGCCTTTTTCTTTAAAAAAAAAGAAAAATCCAGGGGGCTGGCCCCGTGGCCGAGTGGTTAAGTTCGCGCGCTTCCCTGCAGGCGGCCCAGTGTTTCGTTGGTTCGAATCCTGGGCGCGGACATGGCACTGCTCATCAAACCACGCTGAGGCAGCATCCCACATGCCACAACTAGAAGGACCCACAACGAAGAATATACAACTATATACCAGGGGGCTTTGGGGAGAAAAAGGAAAAAAATAAAATCTTTAAAAAAAAAAAAAGAAAAATCCAGATTTTTAAGTTTCCCTGGATGTTACCTTGTAGCTCATAGAGTTCTAATTGAGTGAAGTTTCTTTTCAATGTACCAAATTCCACAACTGTAATTTCACTGTTACCCTGTGGTCTAGACCAAGAACAGATTAAATATGATCCCCCAAAGCAGTCAAAAGACAATGTCTGTTTTACATAACCTATTTCTACACCAATGGTAAAGTGGTATTGGCACCTCATGGTACAAAAGTTTTCTTCATCTTCCTCTGAGGCAAAGTTCTAGCCTGAATCCTATTTTTTCCCCAGTATCATATAAGATGCAAGAAAATCGCAGTGCCTGCCAAAGGGACTCTGCTATTTACAAAATCTTCAGTGTGGTGGGAAGACTTCTCAGTGAGAGAGTAGGGCTGAGAAGGTTCTCCCTGTGGGGAAACTGAGTCAAAGAAGTCCTTTACCCTTTCTCTTGGAAGGAGACTTCGCCGTAGAAATCTGGTGCTAACAATAGGCAAATCACTCTGGTATTTCCCTCAGTGAGAAATAGGTTGTCAAATTCCCGACCAACTGTTTTATTTTGCCAAAATACAACTGGGCACAGGCATTAAAAATATACTGGATATCAGGGACTAAATATGGCGTGGGTCTATTGTTTAGCTGACATTTTTGTCCTTGTCTTCATGTTCTCATATGTCAGGAGGCCCTGCCACCTAACATACTGGAAGCCACATCACTAAGAAGGACAAATCGACAACATTTATATCGCATTTACTCTGTAACAAGTACACTCATAAACTACGTGTGGTGCCTTCTAACGGGTGGCTGATTCCTTTAGCTCTGTTTTCTCCCCTAATAACTGTTAGTGCCTTTAAGAATAAAACTTTGTTCTCCTCTTAGACGCTCAAGAATTTTGCCTTTCTTGCCATTTCTCTCATTTGCAGACCATTTGTGCACTTTATCTATGATCATGTATTTTCTACTGCTGTCAGTAGAATTTTCGCATGGATGTTAAATGGCACCTAACCCCTTCAGGCAAAAACTGACTTTCTATTTTGAAGACCACTGGAGGGAGACCCATTTTCTCGTGTTGAATTACATTAGTTAGGTCCTCTTTCTTTTTTTCCCTCACGGGAGGCTTCAAAACGAACTGTGACCAACTTTGTTTTACTGTCGCTAGAACCCTCCCTACACAACGCCATTCTTCCATTTTGAAAAGCATGGTCGTCTTCTTGCCTCTGCTCTGTAGCCATTGCGAAAACGCCTTTGCTCCCCCATGCTCTCCGGGCCTCCGCATCCAGGGGTGGTCGCACTGCAGCCGTGATGTCTAGAGTACAAAGTGTTTATCATCTTTTTCTTTCAGTTCCGCGAGACGTGCTTCTTCCCCATAAACCAGCCCCCGAAGGCTCTCAGAGCGAACCTGGTAAATGAATTATTTTATCTTCCAGTTAGGAGCTGTATTTCTCCAAAAATATTCTTGAGGTCAATATGTATTTTTAATGACTGTGATGTGGAAGCACTTCAGAGAAAATTATGGATATAAAATGTATATTTATTTGTGAGAAGTTTTATTCAGACAATCTGTATGAACTTTTTTTCCCTGGTTAACATGAAGGAATGGTACTTAATTAGTTTATTTTCCCTGGAAGTGTTTTAATTGAATAGGATATCATGCTAACGTTATAAGACACAATTATTAACTGAACCAACCATTTTCACCTGCTTTCAAAATGTAAATATAACACATTCCAACTGTGGGTGTACTTTTAAGTAAAAAATGTGGGTGCCTAACCAAAATTTTTCCTCAAAGTGACAGTGAATGAGAACTTTAAAGTTTAAGATAAACTAAGTTCCCCGGGTGGCATCTAATACATAGAATTTTCTCATATTTATTCTGGTTCTTAAAGAATGTTGAAATGGAAGCACATAGAAACACAGAAACTGTTTTTACTTCACCAGGTGGTAATTCTCATAAGTGTTTCTTTGGTTTGCTTTTGGCCTAGTTCTGCAGCCTGTTACCTTTAGCATTGACCCACCAGAGGCAACAATAGGTAATGGCTTTCCCGTATTGACCCCCTCTAATTGTTTTCTTTGCTACCATCAGGACTGCAGGTCTTTCTCAAATGGTTATGTCAAAACATCATCTCTTCTCAAACCATTCCCTCCTTTTATTTTCACTGTTAATACTCTTTCTGAAATAGAAAAGCAGTGGTTTCTCTGCTTTAGTGGCTTTGCTCCGAAGACCAACTCAAGATAGCTCACTACAGAGTCTGTCCTCATCTACCTCATTTATCTCTGTGTTCAAAATGGCTCCATGTTACTCATGCCCATCTAGTTAATATCTCTGCTGGTTTAGTGGTTCTCAGCTGTATTATTACAACACACTGGCAAGTTATGAAAGATGCTGGCAAGTGATTGTTATTAATATTGGTCAAAATACTGAAATTTGCCAATGTTTTATTTTAAAAAATAAATTTGGGGTGGGCCCTGCGGCCCAGTGGTTAAGGTCGCACGCTCCGCTTTGGCGGTCTGGGGTTTTACCGGTTCCGATCCTGGCCATGGACATGGCACCGCTCATCAGGGCATGCTGAGGCGGCATCCCACATGCCACAACTAGAAGGACCCACAACTAAAAAAAATACACTTCTATGTACCAGGGGGCTTTAGGGAGCAAAAGGAAAAATAAAATCTTTAAAACAAAGAAAGAAAGAAAGAAATTTGAGCAGACTCCAGATGATCTCTACAATGATGATATTCCCACTCATTTTGTCATCCTATGTGCTTTCTTGGGTGGGAGAGCTACAGCTGACAGCCCCAGGACCATGTCTAACCCATACTCCATCTTAGCCACACATGGTCATGGAGTGTGTCAAGCATTGAACATCATGTATTATCTATCCTGGTAGAAAAAAACAGTTGAGAACCATTATTCTAATAGTCCACGGTCATTTCCCCGAAGGTCTGTGCACATTTAACTTTCCTCTCCATGACTCACTTAGTGTTTCCCTTTTTTGACGTCAAATGAAGGAATCTTGTGTAATATCATTCTAGCCTGGTGCTGGCTTCTGAATCCAAAGACTAACAAGCTTGCAACTTGTCTTTTGCAGGTCCTTTAGAGACCCGAGGCAGCCCTTTCATTCCCATGATTTCACCAAGTCCTAGTCAAGAGGAACTGCTAACCGCTCTGGGTAAATCTTGTTTTGATATTTCAGTGCTATGAGGACCCACCTTTCAGGGTGTACCCTTAAAGGAGCCATATGCACATTGTGTTCATGGGTTGTTTCCAGACAATAGAAGGTCTCTTTTTTACCATTATAAAAAATATCCATTTCACTTGATTCTTTTACATTGCCGGCACGTATGTCCTTCTAATAGTCATGCTGATTTTTAGTATAAAATGAGAATGTTTTAAAACATCGTGACTACATTTCAAGTATTTTAAAACGAAGAATGTCCCCAAAGCACATCAATGCTGTACTTTTTTGTTGCTTTTTCTGTATTTGAAACTGCATTTGGAAGAAAAATTTCATCTAGTCTTTATTGAATATTTTATGGGTACTAAGCACAATGCCAAGCAATGAGAGGCCCAAAGTCAAACTGTTTAAAGGTGAGTCCTTCCCCTGGAGAGCTCGCCAGCTCAGATGAAGACAGTATCTGTGATGGTGGCGCTTCCTGTGTGCATCCCTACGTGTATTTTTTAATTTCAGCCACGTAACTTTGAAGTAGGTCCTTTTACTTGCCCAATTTACAGATTAGAAAATTGAGGCACAGAGAGATTTAAAAATTTGGCTGAGTCACACAACTAATGTCAGAGCCAGATTGGAACCCGCACATTCAGTCACCAGAGTTCCTGGGATTCACCCCAAGGCTATTCGTTACAACGAATGTGATAGAGAAATGAGCAGCATGCTGAACATGCAAGCTACCTGGGGGCATCAGGGAAGGCTTCACAGAGGAGGTGACATGTACACTGGGTCTTCAAGTTGGAGAGAGTTGAAGTTAAAGATGCGAGAGGTCCTTTCAGGTTAAAGACAGATGGGTGGAGGCACAGGGCAGAGAATGGCAGCCAGACTCCTGATGAGCGTGTGGGGCGCATGGAGAAATGAGACTGGATGAGTCAGTTGGTTGGGATGAGCTGGCCATGCATTCGAGGAGTTCAGCACCAACATCCTCACTGTGGAAACCCTAGTTTGCCTGACTTGGCTGAAAATGAACGGGAAAACAAGAGTTCCCTGCTTGTGATTTTTGGCTCCCCTGCCCTGTCTGTGCCACATCCCACATGGCTGTGTTCAAATTGGTGGCCTTATTTTCCTCCCTCAACCCTTTTCAAACAAGTCCATCCTTTGTCAGTGTCTGCTGAAATGAAGTTACTAATCCCATTTTTTAAATAAAATCCTTTTTGAAGGAAAAAATTTAAAACTGAATGAGCAAATTACCCTAATTACCAAATATTCATCTATGGTAGCCGAGGCCCACAAAGTCAGCGTCAGCAATGAGGGCAAAGTCAAAAGCACTTTTCAAGAACCACTGCTGTATATGCTAATTATCTAATGGCCAGTCCCTATTTTTAAAACATGTCTTGATTTATTGAAGCAAGAACCATCACCTGCCATCTTTCACAAGTATCTCTCTTGTGAGCAGAATCCAGATTGTAAAGCAGGGCAGAAAAAAGATGACAATATATTATTTGCACCAAGTGTTTCCTTGGATCCAGTGTGCGGCAAAGTGCACACTGTAATTTGCTATGTCTGTACGATGCTGTGAGGATTCCAAGATAATATTGGGGTGGAACTACTGCTGTGCTTATTTTTTATTTTGTCAGGAGAAATGTGCCTGTATGTCAGTAAACATAGACTTCGTTTTTCACATGAAGAAAATAGAAGAATACTTATCTTATAAGGTGTAAATGCGCATCTTTCCATCAGACCTATTTCCTTCCAGCTCACCTAAGTAACTTGTGGAATTGAAGGAACAGAGAGAAGACATGAAGGCAGTTAGGAGGCACCCAAGTATAGCCACATCCAGGATGATGTGACAATGATCCTGAGCTAAAAGCTTTTGGAAATCCTAATAATAGTCATTAATAACAGTGCAAGAAGACAGAAAATATAATAAGTGAAAGTTATTACAATGTATCATTAACTTTGTTTTATTATGATTACTGGACATAATTATAAATGCAATGTACCCTTTTATCATCACATGGCGCAGATAATATTGTGGGTTTTTTTACATGTCCATAATGATAATTATTAAAGCAAGCCACCTTACTGTGTTTTTCCCCAGCAGAAACAGACCAAACCACCCAAGAACTCTTCACCACTAAGATTTCACGAACAACTGAGCTGGCAAAGACGACTCCGGGTAATGCTATCCCCTACCTCTCATAGGAACTTTTGCTTCTTCACTTTTAATCAGGAAAGAAATTTTTTTTTCAGAATGTAATTTCTCATCACAGTGAATTACTTGGCTTTTTTCACGATTTAGGTGCAGGACATCAGCCACGTGTGAATACTACTAGTTGAATGTAGGAAAACAAGTTCTTTAGCTGGAGCTGTGCTTTTGGATGTATTGTCGACCACTTGATGCTAATAACTAAGAATGAAAGCTCCCATTTTTTTCCTTGCTTGACCTTCATCTGCCTCATTTCTACATCTGATAAATAAGAATCTTTATTACCTTCCTCTTCCTCCTTTCTCTCCCTCTATTTTCCCTCTGTCCCATCTCCCCAACTTGATGAACACATTGACATTGTGGCCTGAGGAAGGAAACCAGTAACAAGAAAAATCATTTTTTAATGATGGCTTAATATTTAAACCTGGATGTTTAAATATTAAGGGAGGTTTTCTCTGGAATTTCTGACTTCTATGTCTTCCTTCCCAGTTTTTGGGATGTGAACTCACCTGCATGAAGCTCTTTGTCATCTTCGTGCTCTCAGAAATCTTTCCTTTTTGTATTTTTCTGTCCTACTTGGGTTATAACCAGTGGACTTCTACTATTTTTTGTTTTCTTTCTTTTTTTCTAAATTACTCCTTTTGCCCATCTCTACCTCTATCATATGGGAAGAAACCCAAAAAACAAAAGCAAACTTTTTTTAAGGAGTTGGAAGACAAATGTATTTTCTCATTGTCAGGTATAATTTGGGGGGAAAATTTGGTGGAAGAAATTTGAAATAATAAGAGGAAATGATAACAGTAAAAGAAATCTGATTTTAAGGTGTCAAGTGGAGCAGTACTTACTCTAAATAAATACGACTGAGAACACTATGGCACAGGACCGTTCTTGTAACTTTTCTAAATCTTTTTTTTACTTGCTTGTTTGGTTTAATTTTATGTTTTAAATGTGCATTTTGTTATTTACTTCACTGTCTTTATATTTATTAACTTCTTATTTATTTATAAATATACACAGAAGTAAGAAGCATAATCTAATGACAGCCCTCCCACGTGCTCATAACCAGCTTCAACCGTTAACAGCAGATGTTCAATCACATCACCCCACCCTGATTTTCCTATGTTTATGTTTTATGTTTTTCGCAAATCTCTTTGATGTCTGGCTAATAGAAGATAGCTGGATTCTCATAATCAAACACATTAATGTTTTTGCAGCGAAATATATAAATATTTACAATAAGCATCATAAAGACTATTCAGCTCAGGTTGTGTTGCCAAATGAGGAAAAGATTTCAGCTTTTTAGAGCTTTAGAGATTTCATCATTGAGGATGAAAGATCATAGGCCTGTTCTTTCCTTGCTTTTGCTTTTTCTTACTTTAATGGAAATATCAATATTGTGTCACCATTACTAGTGTATGTAGAATTTTTATCAAATTCCCTCTAAAGCCTTGTTTTATCAGATAGGACTTTCACAGTTGATTGGATACATGTCCAGGATCTGACATCATTATATGAGATGTCTTAACATATTTATATAACATGCTATATTTTAATTATTTTCTTATGCTCTGAGGATCCCTAGCTTGAGCCTAAACTGCATTACCCTAGGATTCCTACTTTCCTAGGCTTGTGCCAAGGATCTTAGAGTGAACTCACGAGGGATTCATTTGCATGAAATGACAAAGGACATCCTAGGAAAGAACCCATCTTAGGGATAAGAGTAGCAACCAAATGGTGGTCCAGCCCAAGAGCCCTGCTTGGGAGTAGTTGGTCACCTTTAGTTAAGGCACTCTGTGTGTCACTAGGAGCACCCTCATAAATGTGTGCCTGAGCTCTGCAGAACAGGAAGTCAATCAACTGTTTTATTTCTGTTGTGTTGACTTTTTAACATCAGGCATTAGATGCACAACAGAGCACACAACAATTTGAGAGAGACGCTGTAGGGGTGAAATTGTTCCTCTTGATCGCACTCTGCTGCGCATGTACCGTGACCTGTGGCTTTATGGTCTCCAAGCCTCAGCACGGGGGCCCAAGTGCTCCAAAGAAACCTTGTACCTAAAACCTAGGCATGAGTCTGCTGGTGGAATCTCCTCTCCTTTCTCTGTGGTGTCCTTGCTGCTTTGTCTGCTGAGACAACACCCTGCGGCGCGCTGTAAACAAAGCCCTGAACCATCCAGCTCCTCTCCTTTGTCCTTCTCATCTCAACCTGTAGTAGAAATCCACTTGGCCAGAGGCACTTCGGGAACATTTTGCTTGTTTTAACTTTTTTCAGCCCCCTGAATCCTCCTTCCCCTCTCCCAGTACTGGGCAGGACGTGGGTCCCTCAAGGTGTTTCTCCTGTAGTCCCTGTTTATTTTTGATGTTATCTTCACACAGTATTTTTAATGCCTTTTACAATTGATTTTTATAAAACTACTTAGATACGAAGCCGCCTTTTATAATTCTTTTTATTATTAGCCACTAAAAACTATGTGGAAATGATGTTTACAGAGTTACAGCCTCACAAAGTTCTTTTGTCTTCTTTTTTTTTTTTAGTTTAAAATTGAAAACTTAGAACGATTTTCTCAAGGCTATGTGTTATTTGGTGATGAGCTATATGGGGAACTCACAGCCTAAACTTAAGTAATATTTCAGGTCTTTTATAAAAAGTTCTCTCTAGATTTAAGTAAAGACTGTGGAAAAAAATAAAACTAAAATTCTGATCCTGTGGCTTTAAAATAATTAATGTTGTGCTGATTATTTCTGTGTTCTGCTCTTTCCTGTCTAAAGTTTTAGAACTCATATGTGTTCTAGAATGAGACTAATAAGAGCCAGGGTCCTTGTATTTCTTTAAGCAAAAGCAATCTAACATTGAAGAAATTAACATGAAAAGCTGAAACAGGTTAAACTGACAGGGAATCCTACGACTCTCAAGGAAGATTGAAGAAAAACATTTGCAAATCATCATCATGCATGTTAGGGTGTGTGAGAATCAATTTTTTATAACAGCAGTACCTCTGTTTACTCTAGTTATTACGTCTTGAAAGGCCACGCTAAACCTACAGGGAATTTCAGTATGTGTCTGCCGTTTTTGGCCTGAAGTGTGGCAAAATTCTGCTCATCAATCTTCACGTTGGAAGCTTATAAATGAGCTACGTTATAATCTGTTTCACAGGTGTATTTTTGTTAACTTGGTAGGCAAGGCGTTGCTGATTTATGGTTATATAAAAAACCCACTCAAGATGTGAACGAAACCATCAAAACGATGTAATCTCCTTACATAGTTGCAAGAAAAATTTTTTCCAGTCTTAGCTAAAGCATTACCAAGAAAGCTGGTGGCAGGAGGCAGTGTGGTGTGTTGAGTGGGGAAGAGGAGGGAAGGATGGACAAATTCCAGGATGAATGCACACTCTAAAACCTTAGGAAGCAAAAATATTTCAGCTGAGTTTCTCATGAATTTGCCTGCTTACAATGGTCACTTATTTTTTAAATTTATTCAACAAGTCTTCATTAGGAGTCCTCACTGTGCCAGGCCCTGGACAGCAGGAGCAGGAAGTGACAAAGTAGCATGTTGTTTCCAGGGCTTGTTTGAGTTCTCACTCCTTGCTCACCCTGTCTTGATGGGCAGAGCACCAGAAGTCATGTGCTCTCCTTTCTAAGGCTTTAATGGATGGCACTCTGAGTATTATTCATTTCAGGGTTCATGAGCTAAGACAGTTTGATAGAAGCCACATGTTCCTACTCTTCTCTTTGAACCTACCTAAGAATATTTTTATTTTTGCCTTCAAGATTACTTGTCTTTTTTGGCAAAATAACGTTCCACGGTGATTCCCTAATTGAGAGATGTAGATGGATGGGTGGATGGATGGATAGATGGTTGGCTTAAAGATTTACCATGTTAAGAAAACATCTAGTAAAATAAATACCCTTGAAAAGCATGGACTAAATGATGACTAATCCTTAACGCAGGTTACAAATGGCCTACCTCACTCCATGTGCACCTTTCATTTCCAGACATGAATACTTTCACTTGTTTGATTTTGCTTTAGCATCCATGCTGTAATGTGTAACTGGAGGTTTCAGAATGTCCTTTCAGAATGTTCCATGCAAAGTGTGTGAGCTCTTGGTGCCCAGGGCACTCAGTCTCCATGGAATGGACTTTGGAGTGTTGGTTATTAAATTTGACGCATTTGCTCTATTTCAGCACCACACAGACTGTATACCACCCCAGGGAGGCCCAGAGCTCCTGACAAACCCCGCAGCAGACCGGGTAAGCTGTTTCTCTTTCTGATGACCTAAATAATAAGCACATCTGAGATCATATAAAATGTGCTGAAACAGCCAAATACACCAAAGGAAGGATACAGTATCTCCTTAGTTGCCATAAAGGACATACAGAAATTCTAAGCCTTGTGGATAAGTAGAAAGGTAATGAATTCGTGGAAGTGGCAAGACTTGACAGAGGTTTTTAAAGATGACCAATTCAGAGACTACTACGGAACTTTATTGGTATAAAAGTATTTTTGTAATAGTATTTGTGCGTAAATCACACACACACACACACACACCCCCACCCCTTCAATTTTCCATGGCAATGATAGAGATAGCATTAGAGTTAGTTATGACGTCATATTTCCCGCTTTCAAATGTTATTTATCTTTTAAGAAAAGACGGGCTCTTCCAGTATAAGAGGATCTTGTTCTGGGAGAATATCTTTACTTGATTCCTTTAGATGATAAATCAAAAAAAAAAACAGCAACAACTCAATTTAGAGGTTGTAAACAGCAAAAATAAACTGATAATTAAACATTGGAAATCACTTTAAATTTGCTAAATTCTCCAAAGGTTCTAGGTTCTCCCTCACAGGAGCTTGTTAGGGAAAAGTTCACTTGAAGGGGCTGGTTTGGTCCATGTAGGTCGCTCCTATGCCACAGTGCAAGTTGGACCAGAACACTGGTGTTTTCTGTCCCTTTTTTGCTGTGATTCTAAGAAGTCTTCTTAGGGGCCGGCCCGGTGGCACAGCAGTTAAGTGCGCACCTTCTGCTTCGGCGGCCAGGGGTTTGCCGGTTCGGATCCCGGGTGCGGACATGGCACCGCTTGGCAAGCCATGCTGTGGTAGGCGTCCCACATATAAAGTGGAGGAAGATGGACACGGATGTTAGCTCAGGGCCAGTCTTCCTCAGCAAAAGGAGGAGGATTGGCACCAGATGTTAGCTCAGGGTTGATCTTCCCCCCCCAAAAAAAAAAAAAAAAAGGAAGTCTTCTTAAAGTTCTAAATGATGAGACTGGCTTATAAGTTAATGTTCTTGGTGAACAGCTTTCCAGGCGCGTGGGAGAAGCAAATAATCGTTTCTGTCCTTTGGTTTATTGAAAGCCCACATTTTTTCACAGTAATCCTCCAACTCCTGAAGGTAATTAGGCACATACATCTTTATAAACAAATTTGTCTCCATGTGACTTTAGTATCATGATAGCTGTCGAGAGCTTAATGTATGGCTGGTTCTGTTAAAGGTTCCTACTACATAATGAAACAGTAACAATCATGGCTCACATTGACTGAGGGCTTGCCATATGTCCTGTGAGGTACAGTTGAGAAAGCTGAGGTGTGGAAAAAGCTAGAAAGTACATTTGAAGTCAAGCAATCTGACTTCAGAGCTTGCTTTCTAACCATAACACATGTAGTGCTTTTCCTTAAAGAGTCTTTTAAACAGAGGATGAAATGGATGACCTCTTCGAGTTTTGGTAGTGCTATGACTCTCTACAAGCAGGGGAGAAATTGAAATGGTTTCTTCATATTTCCATGTTCACCAATGAACTTATGCCAGGATTATGAGGGAACATTGTTACCTAGAGACTCCTGCAAAAGGACCACCAATTTCTGAATTATGAATTAAGGCCTTGAGAAATAAATACACTTCAAGTTTTGGGTTTTCATTAGGTATATGTAATCCTGATCTTTCCTCAGTTCCATTTTGGAAGGTATCTAGTGCTTATAAATGAAGAAAGATAGTCCCCATTTGGAAATAAACTTCCCTTGCCAGTTATTTTTTCAAGTCCCGTGATCACCTCAGAGCACAAACTCAGGTCTCTATTCCCAAACTCATGTCTATAATTTTTATACCAGAATTGTGCTTTCTATAATATGAATAATACTTTTTGGTAAGCCATCATTTTTTTATTGCCTAGTTAATGACTTCCAATTCTCTGGGAAGCTTTGTTTTCCTTGGCTGCAAAGTTTTTATAAGAAAATCTCTAAACTATTTATTTCCCACTTTATTGTAGTTCTGAATAAGACAACTACAAGACCTAGCAGGCCCAAACCCAGTAGGATGCCCACAGGGGATGGAATGGGAACAGGCAGTGATCAAATGAGTAAAATGTATTTTCTTTTGATCCTATCAAAATAAATGTTTTCATTGAATTTTTATAATTTTGTTCAATTCACACTTCAATATCTTTTTTACCAGTTTTGGAAGTTCTTGGTATAACTAGAATTGAACATTGTAATTCATTCCAAAATCAAAACTTCAAATGTTTGTGAGAACATTAAGAACTTTGCACTTTTCTAAACTCAGTCCACTAAATCAGTTACCATACATAGTCTTGCTTCTGAAAAGGATCCTGATTAAATATGAATTCTTGAATGAAAATATCAAAATAGCTGTTTTCCCTTATTTCAAAACACTTTCCATGTGCAGCCTTGGTCTTTGAGACTATGATCACTTGGTTTTCGAGTTTATAATTTCACAAGTATCATTATAATTTTTTTAAAAGACTGCATCTGTTAGCAATCTGTAATACGATATTAAAACAAGGAGAGCAATTAGCAGTTGATCACCCTGGTTACAGTCTTATTAACGCTTCCAACTCATTCATGTTAGTTGACTGACATGACCCGGATCCAATCAGATCTCAGGAGGAGGCAGCGTACAGATGGCTCGGACAAGGATCTGATACAAGCTCAAACGCCCAACTCACTAAGTGGATAAATGGTAGTTACTAAATGCCTTAATATGGGATTGCATCGTCCCCTTTAAACATTTTTTAAATACTACAAATCTTGTGCTTGCTTATGTAAGAAAGCATGAAAATTAGTTTATTTAATGCATATATATTTAATCAACCCATTGTAGTTCCCTAATGAGAAAGAGATATGAATAACACCTGAAGATATTCGGACTAAAAATCACTTAGATTTGTTTTAAAATGTGTTTTTTGTACCAGGTTATTACAGTGTCTGAAGTTCTAGGAATTCCTTTCTCTTCAAAACAATTAATGAGGCAAATACTATAAATTCCTGACTCATGAAAAACAAGAAAGCATTCCAACATCTATTTGTACTCAGCCGCTCCCTTTATTCTTCCCAAGTGTGGCGTTAGGCGGCGCAGAGTTTCTCAGATTGACATAAACAATCTGGCTCTAAGCAGAACCACCTTCTTAACATTCAAAAGAATTCCCTGGAGCTTGCCTAAGTAAAACAGGAGAAAGCATTTATGTCAACAAAGCAAATGAAAGAACAAGTAGCTACGATCAAACTTGAAAGTCATTAACCTTCAGTATAATCAAGCATTGATTCTCGCTAGGAAAATGCTGTCTTTTAGAGGAAAACAGCATTATTATATTTTAGTTTATCAGCAATATAAACATTTTTCCAGAGCCACTTATAACACAAACTGACATGTTACCCTCTTGTGTAGATGAAGTCAACTTCATCTAACTTAGCTTTGGAAGGATGGTTGATCTCTTATCAGGGCTTCTTCAATTTAATTAGTTAGGTGCTGATAGAGTTGGGTTGGTGGGCACAGGTAGACAAAGTGAGCTCACTGTTTCCCCTTTTCTTGCTCTACCTCCATCCCCAGCCCAAATGTGTGGCACTTGTTCTATGTTCTAGTGTCTGTCTATTGGAATCCCCCTTCGGGGAAGAACTTGCCGCCCACCTGCAGGGAGTGAGGTCAGCAGATAGCGTGTCATTGTCAGCTCCTTCAGAGCCAGCCTCAGCTGAGAAAGCCATGGTTGGAGGTCTAGTTGGTAGACCACCATGTCTGCTACAATAACACGTAACAACCAAATGATATTCACCTCAGGAGTGCAAGGTTGGCTCAACATTCAAACAAGTTCATGTAATTCACCACATTAACAGAGCAAAGGAGAAAAATCATACAATCATCTCAATAAATACAACAATCAACTGTTAGACAAAATTCAAAATCCATTCATGATGAAAACTCCCAGATAACTAGAAATAGAAAGAATTTTTCCCACTCTAATAAAGGGCATCTGTGAAAAAACCTACAGTTAACATCATACTTAATAGTGAAAATCTGAATGTTTTTTTCCTAACATCATAAACAGAAGCAAGGATTTTTATTTTTACCATTTCTGTTGAAAGCAGTAATGGAGTGTTTAGCCAATGCAATAAGACAGGAAGGAAGCAAATGGTGTAAACTGGAAATCACAGATGACGTGTGTAGCATATTACAAAAGGAAATTTTAATAGCTCTCAGACTATTTGCCTAGGAAATAATGTTTTGAAAAATTGACAAGCAAAAGAATGTTTTTAAATCTGTTCTCTCCAGATTATAGATTTACATGAGTCCACCTTACTTTGATTCTGCATAGTTTTGACCTGGCTTATTTACAAAAGTACAGGTATTCGTGTTAAGTTTATTTTCTTCTCTGACACAGTGCCACTATCTCATCCACTCTCACTTCTAGCCTCTAGTGAATCTTAATGAGACACCATTTCTGTGTCAACTGATTCCTTATCCAACTTTGACATCTTGCCCAGAATATTTACCTTTATTATCCCTCTTACGTACATTTTCCTATAGTTTTTCTTGCTAAAGTTTTCATCCCAGATATTTTACACTAAAAAAAAAAAAAAAATCTGTTGATAAAGAAAGTCTGTAGGATTTATGGGACATATTCTTCATGGTCTTAGGCCACTTAAAGTTGTACCTTTGGAAAACTAAAAAAGAAAGATTCTGAGACCTCAAAAACTATGGACCTTTGATTATTTGGTCCTCTGTACCAATCTTGCAATGATTCCATAAATCCCAGGAATCTTTAAACCATCTTGAGCCAAGTTTCTCATTTCATAACATCAGCACAGATGTTGTCCCTACTCTATGTGCATTTCACATCTATATGTATAAATATTCCTCCACCTCAAAGTTTGAAAGTGGCCTGCAGAGGCTGAGGTTTTAGATAGGTCATTTTTCCAGCACTCTGCTTTTTCAAGGTTTCCAGAGATGCGTCTCAGGTTAACTGATGTGTTCCATACATTATAACCAACTTGAGATCTGACTCCAGAGATGCAACAAGTATGCATTAGACCAAGGGATCACAACAACTATGGTCCCACAGGCCAAATCCGGCTCACTCCCTATTTTTATAAATAAAGTTTTGAAACATAGCTTGCTTTCACAACGCAATGGCAGAGTTGAATAGTTGTGACAGAGACAGTATGGCCCACAAAGCTGAAAATATTTCCTCTGACCTTTAACAGACAAAGTTAGCCGACTTTGTGCTGGACAATCTCTCTAACCTCCTCCCCGTGGAAGGAAGCTCCTGAGCTGGGCAGCTAGTCCTTCATTCGGCCAACATTTATGGAAGGCCCATTATGTGCAGGCAAAGCGTTATTTGGAAACCACCTTGGGACCTGTGGTTTGGCAGATATGTTAATTATCTGAACCCCAGACTCCTTTTCTGCATCCTGATGAAGAACCCACCCACTTCACTGCCCCCGCATGGAGTGCACTTGACAACCAGAAACCAGACTCCTCCAAGGTGAGGAATGTGTTTTTCTGGGCTTGTGGCTAAAACTTCCAGTCTGCTGGCTCACCACGCCTCACTTTTTAGCCAGGTCCTAAGATCTGGAGACAAGGACACAAAGACCAGTCATCCATAAAACCACCCCGTTTTGGTCACAGGGAATCGTCTCTGATACATATGGAAATTGATTTCCAGTTTACCGTGTTTGCAAAGTTTTTGTTGCCATGGTTAAAAATACCCAAATGGTTTCTTCATTTTTGACGATAAATTGCTAAGGGGTGAACTATGTAAATCCAGAGATTTCTGGAGAACTCCCATATGGCAACTGGGGCTCCTGCTGAAGCTCAAGTCTTGGTGCTTCCGGAGCCAACTCTGCCCTTTAGAAAAGATTAATCCTGCCTGAGGGAAAAAGAATTCAGGTCACAGCCGGGGCCAGATGGGCTGGTCAGCCACCGATTCCTGAGGAGTCTTTCTCTGTATTATCTCGCTTCCTGCTTCCTCTCTGCCTTCCCACTGCCTCTGCCTTTGGCCTTCCCTTGCTCTCCTCCGATTCAGGGCAACAGAAGTTCACAGGTCTGCGGGCTCCAGGCGCACACTGCTGCCTGGCTGACACGCAAACCACAGCTAGACGGAGGCAAGGCCGGAACTGTAGTTCAGCCTCCTGTCCCCAGCTCAGTGCTCTTTCCCTGAACTCCACGGCTGTCTTTTGCAGGGCTCTGAGCAACACTGCTGTACCCTGCTAACTTTCATCTGTTTCTAAAGGCTAGAGAAAGTTCAGTGTAGCAGCTAATCGATCAGAGGACTGACTGAGTTTTAAGGATCCTAATAGTATGATGCTTCTGTCTCTACCTATATGGAAAGTGACAGAAAATGGCTGGTTTCTGCTGAATTCTCCCTTAATTGGAAAAGAAGCCAGGGGAATTTTATCTTTGGTCTTACGAAGTAATCCTGCAGAATTTAGGATTCTCTCCTGCATCTCCAAGTCTCCAGCCCCTGTAGCTTGGTAGACCCGCATGTGACTGCTCAGGGACCACTGCCAGACTTGTGCTAGTCTAAGTCCCACATACTAGTGGCATGGCTGACGACACATGCTTGCCAGCCATGGCCATTTAGCCCCACACAGTGGTGACACCTCAAACCACCTAAAAGACAGAGTATAGGACTCTGGGGCTAAAGTCACTTAGAGTCACTGTGAGGAAGAAGAGAAGGGAGATGACATCAGGAGGAAGACAGTCCTCTGTGCTATGCCATTTTGTGCATTAACGCAAAGAGGCACATGTGGGTCTAAATCCCACACTTTCTGGCTGTGATTTGCTTAAGACCCTCTTGCCTTGGGTTTCCTCATCTGTGGCACCTGGGTGATATCTCCCACACAGAAGGGTTCATGTAATGAATGTTTAAGGAGCTTGCACAGTATTGGATCAAAATACTTTGTTTTCTTAAGGGTAGGAAGATTTGGAGAAAGTGGGTAAAGAAGGATCTACTACAGGTGCACACAGCCTACTGCCCTTCTAGAGTACAGAATACATTTTTCTCCCTCAAAAAATAGTGGTAAAGCATTCTCACCAAGCCAGGGTATCCCAGTGAACAGACGGAAGTGTTTTCCTTTCCCCTATGCCGTGCGCAGAGTAACCACCCAAGTGAGTGATTTCCCTGGCCCCATTGCCACCTACAGGAGGGCACAGGAAGAAGACTAATGAGCCTTTTGTCTTCCCCATGCCTGTGGGATTAGCTACAAAATAGTCACTGACCCCAGAACATTGCTTTTCTACCACAAATAAGCAATGTTGACTTCATGGCTCCATAAAAACGTTCTCTGTGATTTTATATAGTATCTTTTGTTCAAGCAGCAGAAAGTGTGGGTTTTCAATATTCTGGTTCATAAAAAAATGTCTGTTTCTATTCTTTCTTAATGATAACTGTCAGCCACATTAGGGAAGATTATTTTATAATGTAAAAGAATAATAATTTTAAAAATAGGACAGAAACCTAAATTGGTTCCTCCTCCCCTTAGGACAGCTGTCCAAAATCCAAGCTCGGGTATTTAGGTGAATGCCTGAGTAATACCCACCAGATTGTATTTGAGAGACTTAGGAGATAAAACATCACACACAGTAATTTTGAGATCAGTTTCTTCCAAATAGCAGGTTGCAGTTCTAGGCCTGCCCAGGACTAATTTACAAATGTCAAAGGTACAGATCCAGTTTGTGGCCTAACCAGCCTGATAGCCAAGGCCTCTCCAGGAATATTTTTAAAGTCAATTCCTTAAGTATAAACCCAAACACACTGGAATTTTGAGGTTTTTTTATTGGGGTAGAGGAGTTGGAGGAAAGTTTTTCAAAACCGCAAAATGTACCCATGAATTCTGGCAAAAACCAGCCAGTCATCGAAGATGAAGTCTGCCTGACAAGGTAGTACCAGCCAGGAAGGCAGTGTGGGATGGGCATCATGGAAAATGAAGACAAAACCGCAATTCACAATCAAATGTTAACTCTCCGGAGAAAAGATCACAACCAATGAATGTGGGGCTTTGAATTTTTTCTCTATGCAGGTGGGAGAAGCCAATTAAAATGTCTGGGCACAAAACCATCAATTCCCCTGCTCTGCAAAGAATGCGCATCATCACTGACAACTCTACCAAGACACAATGAAGGAGAACATTTCATATGTTTTGCTTTATATTTATTCCCTGTCATTATGTCTGCTCATAGGGGTCAAGCAACCGCCAAAGCCATCAGGTGCTGGTAGAGATGTGTTAGTGGACTCCACCCATGCCACAAAAAGACCAGGTGAGGAATAAGATGCTGCCTCCCATACTCTGCTCTGAAACCTGGGCAACGACTGCACTATCATTTGTTGCAGCAAAAACAGCAGCATCCACACAACCCCCAAAGGGTCAGAATCATGTAACAGTGCATAGGTATTGTTGGAGAAACATTCTAAAATATTATCTCTGAGGGAGTGGAAAGTGCTCTGTGCACAAAGGCAAGATTAATAAGAGCCTCGAATAGGGTACCAATTTAGTGATTGCTCTGTATAGTGTTCTGAGGGGCCCCAGTGGACAAATGCTGCGGTCACGTGGGGTCTAGTTTTCCTCATGTTCAAGTTCTGCTGTTGTGTAACTTATTACAATATCCTTTGGCCTGAAATGATTTATGTTCCTAATTTAAAACTATGTTGTATGTAGTAGGCCAAAATTATGAAGCTGGTGACTTGGAGTATCTTTGCATCAAATAAGAACTCTGTGCTTTTTAAAAGGATGCTGTGAAACCTACTTTGATGTATTAATGTCTGGGCTATAGATCTATCCTCTGTCACCTCCACTCACTCCCCTGCATGTACACGCACATACACACAGGCATAAATACACACTTCTTAGAATCCCAGGAAGTACTTAAAGCCACAGGGCATTTTCCTAGATTGTCACTTTTACTTCAAGATTTTTTAAACCAAGGTATATTATGGAAACAAAGAGATGAATTTTTAAGCTATAACACAAGACTTAAGATTTGGGTTACAGAGGACTGCTCCAGGGTCCTCTAGCTTTGCCAGCCTTTGTGCAAATTATAAAAAGTTGCCTCTCCCCTCTGCCCTTTGGTCAAACCACTAAGGAAAATGTGCCCTTGCTCTGGGCTGGCAGCCTGGCACCAGGGCTCCTGGAGGGGTGGGCAGAGCGGGTAGGAGACTGTGGCTTCCCCTGATGCCCCAGCCAGGCGCCTTCGTGCAGTGCGCAGCCGCTCACCGTGGCCCTGCTCTCCAAGGGCGCAGGCTTATTGCTCCTGCCATCAGGGCTACTTTGTTATAATCATCTGAGAAGGTCTGAAGTGTTTTTTAAATTATAACTACATAGTAGAGTTGGAGTGTGGGGTAGAGCAGCCACTAAAGAAGAAGTTCTATGCTTCAACAATTTACAGCTAAAATGGTGTAAGAATTGTAGTCTGAAAATCAAAGCAACTGGGGATAAAGAAGCTCAGAAATGCTACTGTTGAGTCTACGCGGGAAACTAAAGATGGTAAATTCTACACGGCTATACAGCCTTTCAAAAGGCAGATGTGCCTATGTATTTTTATCTATAATTAGAGGTTATTTTTTCCATATGCTAGTGTGTTTCACTATCCCAGGGTACGTTACGAACGTAATTTAGAAGAATATCGGACAATTTTACTCATAGGCATCTTGCTATAGAATCTATTCTCGGTCATCCAACTGTGACTTAAACATATTTTTTAAAACCTGTGATTGTTATCGAATGAATCCTTATGACAGCTTTATCTGTAATATAATCTTTAGCCACGATCCCAGGCACTCGCCGTCCACCCTTGCCACCTAGACCCACGCCCCCACGAAGAAAACCTTTACCGCCAAATAACGTCACCGGAAAGCCAGGAAGCGCAGGTACGTCGGTTGTAATCCTCCATTCTCCCTCCATGATTTCAATTTCACTAACTAACGCAAGCCCGTCTTGGCGTGCTAGCTCAAGCAACGGACAAGCCTGTGGTGTGTGTGGCAAATGCCTGTGTTGGCCCTGAAGACCAGACACTGTAAATGACAGCTTTGAGGACTCACATCCTGACTCTGGGTGGGTGGGGTGAAAGAAACATCCCTGTGCATCTAAGCCGGTGTGCTTCTCCCTTGTTGTGTGCTTGGAGCTGAGACCAAAGCTGACTCAGGCCCTTCAACAAGTGGATTATTTTGGATGAGATGTACTCTGCCAACCCACCAGGGTTAATGGAAAATGTCATCCACTTATCGTTCTGTCTCCTGAAATGAAATCCTATACATCTCATTGAAAGCTCCCCTGTCCACCAGCCTTCCTGCTGGCCCCAGTATTACGGTGTGAGGGGGAAGACTGGGGGCTGAAATCTTCAGGGTGACTGAGCAGGTCTAGCCTGTGCAACAAGCCAGGAATATATTTTAGAAGTCAAGCTGCCTCTCATCTCTATACCTTGGCATGTGTTGTTTCCTTCCCGTAGAAGGACCCCTCCCAGGTACCTTGGATGCTCACACTTCATTTTTTTCTTGAAAAAGCCTTCTCTAGCTCCCCAAAGTAGTCTTCGTCTTGCTCCCTGTTCTGCTTGTCCTTGATGCATTCCTCTGCTAGAGCAGAGAGCACGTTGTTTATACTTTTTTCTATGCTTGTCTCCCCTGAAGACTGTGAGCTCTGCGGTGACTGGGTCCTCGGTACACCTTCTCTGAACTCCCAGAACTAAATCCAGTGCTTGGCACACAGAGGATATTTGATAAGTAATCGTTGAGTCAATAAATGAATGAAATTAAGAATCAGTGAAAATTGACCCAGTTCAGAGCATTTCTCTTAAGGGCTCCTCATTGGACCTGCCGACAAATCACAGCATGTTCCCCATCTTTCCTCCATCTCTTCCCATCTCTTCTTTCTAAATATTTTGTAGGTAGAATCAGGATAAAAGTGTTAAAGACAGCTATGAAAGATGAAAGTGATGAGGGTTTATGACAAAGGGGATGGATGTCACTCTTTTCAGCGGATGAGAGGAGGCTGTGGTGATGGAGAAGCTGTTATGATGTATCGTGTGTGCAGAGACTCTAGATGCTTTCCATCAGCTGAAGGAGGAGTCAGCCTCTCATCCATGCTCCTGAGGCCTTCCTGAGTCAGGACCCAGGCACATGGCCCCAGTGAGGAGACCAGGTTTCTTCACTAATTGTAACTGGGGGCAGCTGTGACTGAGTGCCTGCAGCTTTCAGGTCAGACTGGAAGAGTCACAGACTGGAAGTGATGCCTGAGTGTCCCCCGTGGATGCCACACAGCTCCGCTGTAAAGCTGTGTCTTCAGCTGCAGCTCCACAGCCTTGGTTCCTGCCATATAAAACCCTTGTTTCTCTCCCATCAGTAAGTGTAGCTTTGGTACAGCCCACCAGCCTGAAGAAGAACCATACACACATCCCCTTTCTGAAATTGGCTGGTTCCCTGCCCTGCCTCTTGCTGTCCCCCTCTAACTCAAAGGAAGTGGCTGCATTGAGGAGCCAAACACAAATGGGCAGTTGTACAGATCTGGCCCGATTACTATGACAGAAAGTGCATCCTGAATTCAGGAATCAACTAAATGGCCTGGGAGTCCTCTAAACATATGTCCTCTCTCACAAGTGCCTGTGAGCACAGTCTTAGGTTGCCATGTGACATCTGCCACTTGTCCCCTAGCTCCAGAGCTACTGAGGCCCGAGTCTCCCTCTCCTTGCCAGGGTGAAAGTGCTATGCCAGCATTTCCTGCTAGCGCTGCCAATTCTGAAAAGCTCCTGTGGGCTGCAATGCCATGTCTCTTGGTTTTAATTCGCCCTCTCACTGTATCCCACTCCCACCGGGACCAAAAGCACGGCTCTGCAGGGGTGGGAGCAGCCCCTCTGGGGGACTCTTGCAGGACTCCATGCTGGGCTGGTCCTTGGGTCAGGCTCATACCTCTTGATGCTTTATCGTCCAACAATGATTCCTTTTCCCAGGAGGGCTATAAAATCCAGCCTAGCCTGCACTCTACTCTACACGCCCAGACTTGCCTGGGCCTTGGGATGGATCCAGTTTTGGAGACCTATAAGTCTTGTTAGAGTGGAAGAGACACTGTTGAATATAACATCTCAGGGTAGCACTGTTCTGGCTACCAGCTAGAATCACCAACATTACCTTAGAACTCTTTTTCTTCCCCTCCATCCATCTCTCATGCCTGCCAGTTAATCTCCAAGTCAGGCCGTTCCATCTCCCTGATGTCTCTCACGTAAAACCCCTTCCGTCTAGTCTAACTGCTTCTCGCGTAGTTCACCGCCTCTGCCTTTGCCTATATGACTGCTTTAGACTCTTGACTTCTCTCTCTGCCACCAGCTTTGCAACCTAACCCATCCTTTTCTCACCTGATCATGTTACTTTCCTTGTGAAAATCTTTCAGTGGGTCCTTGTCACCTAAAAATAATGTCCAGATCCATGGTCTGGAAGGCCCTTCAAGATCTGCCCTTCCCTGCCCCTCCACACTCAGCTCTCACTGCACCCGGAGCACCCTTGGCTCTCACTCCTTCAGATTGAACACACCAAGTGGTTTCATGCTTCCCTGACGTGGTTCTTCCTGCCCCTCTGACCAGAACGCAGCTCTCATACCTACCTGCTGATCGCCTATCCTCTTCACTGGCGCATCCTCTGTGAAGGCATTCCTACCCTCCCTCCACCCAACACTCTTCATCTTTGCCCACAGACTACTCCCTCCTCTTGCCCTCTCTACGACCTGATCCAGTTCTTTCACAATATCTATAATGCCTCAATATATTTGGCTCACACATCTGTCTCATCAAGGACACCAGATCTTATTTCTCTCTAAGCCTGGCATGTTAGTACCAAGCCACATGGTAAGTTCTTAATACATATTTATTGAATAAATAAAAGGGGACTTGGCAGTGCTCCTATGAAGCCTGACTGCTTTGGCCCTGCATTACAGGAATCATTTCGTCAAGCCGAGTAACTTCCCCACCCTTGAGGGCAACGCTCAGACCTACTGAAGCCCCCTTGGAGGGAACAGAGACAGATAAAAAGCAACCAACAGTTCCTGCTTCGGGAGAAGAAATTGGTTAGTATGTCAGTCCTTTCCCACTGTGGCTTAGCTGCAAAGTACTAAAAGATTTCAAATTAGGAGGAAAAGAGTCTCAGTTCTGGACCATCTATTTTTCTCAATTTTATGATTACGAGTCTTTTTACTTTTAAAATTATATTTTTAATGCTTTGTTATAGAATGTGCTCCTTCCCTTCACAGACATAGAAGAAAATGCAGAAGTTTTTTAGGAAAGTCTCCTGAAAAGACCAGGTCACCCAATGCTTCTTACTGAATCTCATGTCATTGCTAATTACACATGTTAATTTACTCATGAGTATCAGCAACTAGGTTGTAATCTTTAAATCATTGTTTATTACACTCCAGAACACCTACAGCAGGACACAATTAAAGGCCTTTTACTGTGGATAATATGTATAATAATAACAATAAAGAAAATCAAAGTTGCAAACAATTGACTAGGTGGCATTTTAACATTTATAGTCTTTAGTACTTTTTCATTTATTGTGAAGCTTTTTTATCTTTTGCCAAAATTGTTTATTATCTTCCATTATCAGGTAATACGACTGACTTTAGCTCAAGTCCAACAAGAGAAACTGATCCTCTTGGGAAACCCAGATTCAAAGGTATGCATGATTGGCTCCAGTTCTCAATGTTGATGAGGCTGTCTTTGGTGGGTGTTATCAGTCAGCTGTTGCTGTGTAATAAGCAACCACAAAATCTCAGTAGCACGCTCTAGTGAGGATTTATTTCTCATGTGTCTACAAGTCACTGGGGATCAGCTGATCTAGGAAGTGCTTGGCTGGGTGATTCTGTTTCTAGCAGCAGGTGCGACTGGGCCTCCTATGGGTTGGGCTCCACATATTTTCATTCTGGTGCCCAGGATGAAGGACCAATAGTGACTCAGGGGAAGCCGTTCTCATAAGAATACAAAGTCAAGAGACCGGTGTCCACACACACAACTGCATTTCAACATTCCTGCCAATATTCGTTATCCAGAGTAACTGACATAGCCGAGGGCAAATCAAGGATTGGGGAAGCATACTTTCTCCATGGATATAGAGGCTGTTTTTGAACAGTAATCTAATCTACCACAGTAGGAGAGGTATCATATAATATAGAGCCCAGTATTCCCTTTTGTAAAATTTTTTTCTGAAGTATAAAATTTGATACATTTTAACATATGTATACACCCGTGAAACCATCATCATAATCAAGATAATGAATACATGCGCTGCCTCCAAAAGTGTCATCAGGAACCTTTACCATCCCTCCCTCTCACCCCTCCAACCCAACCTCTCATCCGTAGGTAACCGCAGATCTGCCACACTATAGATGAGTGTGCATTTTGTGGACTTTTACATAAGGAAAAAATACAGTATGAACTCTTTTTTGGTCTGGTTTCTTTCACTCAGCATAATTATTTGGAGATTCATCCACATTGCTACATGTTTCAATAGTCCATTCCTTTTTATTGCTGACTAGTAGTCTATTGTATGGATATATAATAATTTACTTGTTAAACTTGTTCACGACATTTGGGTTGTTTCTAACTTTCTTACATTACCGATAAAGCTGCTATGACCATTCACGTACAAGTCTTTGCGTAGACGTGTGCTTTCATTCCTTTTGGACAAATGCCTACGAGGAGAATGGCTAGATCATGTGTAAGTGTATATTTAACATTGTAAGAAACTGCCAAACTGTCTTCCACAGTGTACAGTTTTACCTTTCTGTCAGCAGTGTATGACAGTTCTAGTTCCTTCTTGTCTTTGCCAACACTTGGCATGGTCAGTCTTTTTAATTTCAACCATTTTAATAGGCATGTAATAATATCTGATTGTGATTTTATCTCGCATATCTCTAATGACTAAGGATGCCGAACATCTTTTCATGTCCCTATTTGTCACCTGTATGTCTTTTTGGGTGTGTCCAAAATTTTTGTCCTTTTATTTTTAATGGAGTTGCTTGTTTTCTTATTGTTGAATTTTGAGAGTCTATATTTTCTGGATAGAACTTTTTTATATACATGCTTTACAAATATTTCTTTCCCAGTGTGTGTCTTCTCTTTTTAATTTTAATGAAGCTCAGTTTATTAATTTGGTTTTTTACACATTATATTTTTGGTGTTGTATTTAAGAAATCATTGATTGATCAGATGTCAAAAAGACCTCCTCTGTTTCCTTCTAGAAGTTTCTCCTCCATTTCCTTCTAGAGGTTTTCTACTTTTACATTTGGGTCTATGATCCATATTAAGTCAAATTTTGTATATTATACAGGTATGACTCCAAATTCATTTTCTTGCCTATGGATATCCAACTGTTCCCCCAACAAAATTTGTTGAAAAAACTATTCTTTCTCTACTCAATTTCATTTGTACCTTTGTCAAAATTCAATTGTCCATAAATATGTGGAACTGTTTTTGGGCTCTCTAGTCTATTCCATTGATCTCTTTATCTACATTTACATCGATACCACAGAGTCTGAATTACTGTGGTGTTATAATAAGTGCTGCATTCAGTTTGTGTTAATCCTCCAACATTGTTCTTATTTTTCAAAGTTGTTTTGGCAATTCTGGGTCTTTTATATGTCCATCTGAATTTTAGAATCAGCTTGTCAATGTCTGAAGAAAAAATAACCTGTTTAGATTTTTGTTAGAATTGCATTGCATCTATAGGTCAACTGGGAGAAATTGACAGCTGTACAATGCTGAGTCTTCCTACCTGTGAACATGCTATATCTTAGTATTTAGTTCTTTAATTTCTTTTCCACTGTTTTGTAGTTTTCAGTATACAGAAAACCATAAAAGTAATATTATTTCAATTTCCAGTTGTTCATTGCTAATGATTATTGTACAATGATCTTGTATCCTGCAACCTTACAAAACTCAGTAGCTTTTTTGTAGATCCATTGGATTTTCTACATGCGGAGTCATGTCATCTGAGAGCAGAGTCTTACTTCTTCCTTTCCAACTTGGGTGCCTTTTTCTTGCCTTATTGTACTGACTAGAGCCTCCAGTAAAATATCGAAGAGAAATAGTGAGGATGGACATCCTTTCCTTTTTCCTGATTTTATGGAAAGCATTCAGCATTCAGTCTTTCACCATTAAGCGTGATGTCACCTGGAGGTTTTTCATAGATGCCCTTTATTGGCTTGAGAAAGTACCTTTCTATTCCTACTTTGGTGAGAATTGTTATCAGAAATGAATGCTAGATTATGTCTAATGATTTTTCTGCCTTTTTTGAGATGATTACATGGGTTTTCTTTTTCAGTTTGTTAATATGATAAAGTAATTGTTTTTGAATTTTAAACTAACTTTGCATTGCAAGAACAGACTCTATTTGATCGTAATGTATTCTTATTTTAATATGTTGTTGGATTTAATTTGCTAAAATTTTATTTAGAGTTGTATTTAATGAATGATATTGCGCCATAGTTTTCTGTCCTTGTAATGTCTAAGTCAAGTTTTATTATCAGAACAACGCTGAACTCTCCTCTTCAGTTTTCTAGAAGAGTTTAGAGTTGGCATTGCTTCTTCCCTAAGTGTTTAGTAGTATTTACCAGTGAAGCCATCTGAGCTTAGCATTCTCTTTGCAGGATTTTACATATAATTAGATTTCTTTAATAGGCATAGGGCTATTCAGAATATATTTTCTTCCCTAGAGAGCTTTAGTACTTTTTGTCTTTCAAGTTACTAGTCCATTTCATCTAAGTTGTCAAATTTATTGGCATTAAGTTGTTCACAATATTCTCTTATTATCATTTTAATATCTGTAGAATCTGTAGTGATGTCACCTCTCTCATTCCTGCTGTTGATAATGTGTGCCTTGTTCCTCTTTTGCCTAATCAGTCTGACTGTAGGTTTATCAATCCTTTTGCTCTAATGAAGACGTCAACTTTTTGTTTCATCCATTTTGTCTATTTTTTCCGTTTCATTTATTTTTACTCTGATCTTTATTATTTTCTTCTGCTTAATTTGGGTTTAATTTGCTTTTCTAATTTCTTAAGGCAGAGTATGAGCTCATTGATTTGAGACCTCTCTTCTTTTGTAATATGGCATTTAATGCTACAAATTTTTCCCTTGATATTACATAAGCAACATCCAAAAATTTTTAATATATTGTGCTTTAATTTTCACTCTGTTCAAAATATTTTTTAATTTCCCTTTTGATTTCTTCTTTGACTCATTGATTATTTAGAAGTGTGTTGTTTAATTTCCAAATACTTTGAGGCTTTCTGGAGATCAGTCTGTTACTGATTTCTAATATAACACCATTGTTTTCAGATACTCTGTATTACTTGAATCCTTTTAAATTTACTGAGAAATTTTTTATGGCCCAGAATATGGTCTATCTCAGCATATGTTCTGTGTGTACTTGAAAAGAATGTGTATTCTGCTGTTCTTAAGTGGGATGTTGTAGTCTGCTAGGACTGCAACCACAAAATACCACAGACTCAGTGGCTTAAACAACAGAACTTTATTTTCTCACAATTCTAGAAGCCAGAAGTCTGAGATGAAGGTGTCAGCAGGTGTGGTTTCTCCTGAGGCCTCTCTCCCTGGCTTGCAGATGGCCACCTTCTTGCTGTTTCTCCAGGTGGTCTTTCCTCTGTGGGCACGCCTCCCTGGTCTCTTTCTCTAAGGACACCAGTCATAGTGGATCAGGGCCCCACCCTTATGACCTCATTTACCTTTAATTACCTCTTTCAAGGCCCTATCTCCAACTACTGTCTTATTGGGAGTTAGGGCTTCAACATAGGAATTTTCAGAAAACATAATTCTGACCATAACAAGTGTTCTGTAAATGTTGATTAGCTCACGTTGCTTGTTGTATTGGGCAATTTTTTTTCATCCTTAGTGATTTTCTGTCTACTTGTTCTATCAACTAATGCGAGCAGATTACTGAGATCTCTGGCTGTAGCTGTGCATTTATTCCTACTTGCAGCTCTATCGGTTTTTGCTACATGCACATTTAAGGTCTGAGTTCAGGTATAGATCTAAATTACTTAACATTGGAATAAACTCCTGATGACTTGACCCTTCATCATTATGAAATGGCATTTTGTGCTTATAGTAATATTCTTTGCCCTGAAGTCTATTTTGTTGATATTTATATGTCCACTCAAGCTTTCTTGCGATGAATGTTATCATGGTCTCTCCTCTTTTCATCCTTTTACTCTTAGCTGATTAGCCTCTGTATATTTAAAATATGTCTCTTCTGGGCATCATATAGTTAGGCCTTGCTTTTTTATCCAATCTAACAATCTTGCCTTGTTCTTAGAACCTTACATTTAACACGACTAATGACATGGTCAGGTATAAATCTGTCATTGTCTTGCTATTTGTTTTCCATTCGTCTCATCTATTCTTTGTTCCCTCTTTCCCTCTTTTTCAGCCTTCTTTTCGGTTGAGTGTTTTTAGGATTCCGTTTTATCTTTTCCATTGCCTTGTTAGTCTAACGCTTTGTTTTGTATCTTAGTGATGGTTTTGGGGTTCATGGGAAGCGTCCTAACCTGCCACAGTCTACTACCAGTGTGTTCTACACCTTCACAGTAGTGTAAGAGCTTGACGTTGTATAGCGGCTTTGCTCTCCCAGCCTTGGGGCTATTGTTGTTACACATTTTACTTTTACCTGTTATATACATCACATTAAATTGTCATTATTTTTGTTCAAACAGTAAATTATCTTTTAGAGAAAATTAAATAATAAGAAAAATATTGTGTCTATTTCCCTATAGAGTTGCTGTGTCCCGTGCTCTACCTCCCTCTGTGTGGATCCATATTTCCATCCAGCATCATTTTCCTTCTGCCTAAGGGACTTCAATCTGCTTGTAGTGTGGGTCTACTATTTATGAGTTCTTTCAGCTTTTATATATCTAAAAATTATTTTGCTCTTTTTTTTTTAAAGATGCCTTCACTAGTTACAGAATTCTAGATGTCAAGTTCTTGTCTTTCAGTTTTGACAGGCGTTGCTCCACTGCTTCCTCACCTCCGTTCTTCCAATGAGGAAGCTGCTCAGTCCTTATCTTTGTTCTTCTATATGTATGTCTTTTTTCTCTGCCTCCTTTAAAGATTTTCTCTATATCGCTGGTTTTGAGAAACTTGATTTCGATTGGTGTCATTTCTTCATGTTTGTTGTGCCCCTAGACACAACCCTCTGGGGTTTTAGAGGTTTTATCAAATTTGTAAAAATTTTGACCATTATTTCTTCAAATATTTTTTTCTGCCTCCCCTTCTCTACTCAGATAGTAAAATTACATGTATATCCTACTGCTTGAAGTTGTCCCACAACTCACTAATGCCCTGTTCATTATTTTTAATTCTTTCTTTCTCTCCATTTGGGTTTTCAGTAGTCTTTATTATCGTGTCTTTAAGTTTGCTGATCTTTTGTTCTGCAATATCATATCTGTGTTAATCTCCTCCAGTATTTTGCATCTTATGCATTTTAGTTTTCATCTCTAGAAATTTGATTTGGGTCTTTTTTTTATATCTTTCCTGTCTTATTTTTGACCACGTGGTCAAACTGTGGATAATAACTGTTTTATTGTCCTTGTCGGATGTTGTAACATCTGTGCAAGTTCTAGGTTGGTTTCAAATGATTTAATTTTCTCCTCATTATGGGTAATATTTTCCTCTCAATTTCATCTTTTGGGTGCTGGATATGCCTTTTATTCCTAAAATATTCTTGAATTTTGTTCTGGGGTGCAGTTACATTACTTGAAACCACTTGATCCCTTTGAGTCTGGCTTTTAGGATTTATTAGGTGGGACCAGAACTATATTTACTCCCCACTACTGAGGTAAGACTCTTTTGAGTATTCTTTCCAATGCTGCATGAATTAAGAGGTTTAAACCATGCTCAGGGGGACCAAATTCCTTGTGGATATTAGCATAAGCTAAATGTACTTAGAAAAGTAATTCAACAACCACGTCCACATCATGTATCCCAGAAAGAGGAGTCTGGATTTTCACAAGCGTGAACCATCTACATCACTGCTTTCATCCATCTGTTTACAATGTGAGACTCAATGTCCTCAAACAGGTAATTATATTTATGAATTCACCTCCACCTTCTTTACAAGCTCAAAGCATGCTAAATGTCAATGCCCCCTCTCTTTTAGGTCCTCATGTGCGATACATCCAGAAGCCTGACAACAGACCCTGCTCCATCACTGACTCTGTCAAACGGTTCCCCAAAGAGGAGGCGACTGAGGGGAATGCCACCAGCCCACCACAAAACCCACCCACCAACCTCACCGTGGTCACTGTGGAAGGGTGCCCCTCATTTGTCATCCTGGACTGGGATAAGCCACTAAATGACACTGTCACTGGTAAGATCGTGCATGAGGACTGTTGCTGCGCTAGGAAGCTTTGACAATGCAGTGCAGTGGGAGTGTGGAACCTCAGTCAAACTACGGCCAGCGAGGCCTGTCTCAGGAGCAGTGAGTCCTAGCAGAGTTCCGCTATCCCTGTAGCACGTTATTGTCACAAGTGTCATATGATGGGAAAAGGTCATCTTTGTCCTCGTTATGGGCTCCCTGTTAATGGAGCAGATCTCTGAAGTTGCATTCTTTTCATCTCCTCTGAACTCTTTATCACAATGTGAAGATATATCCAGTCTTTTCATTACCAAGAAAACTACAGCTAATACGCGAGAAGTTGCCGCTGCTGATGATATTGAAACCCGTTTTCCTTTCACCAACCCAATTTCTAGATGGACATAGAACTTTGAAACAGGCTAAAGGTTATTTCAATCATTTTAGGAAAAATTTTTTTAAAATTCTATTTCTGGTCGGTTTTCTACTCATCTCAGGAAATTTTGATTCTGCTATCACCCACCCAATTCCTCTAAAAGTGACTGTGAAAAATAAGATGCTGTGAGTCACTCTCTGAATTTGTGATGTGGGAATTGAATTCTCCCTAGTGAACACGACAGTCAAAGTAGAGAGGAGGGGATGAGACTAACGTCCTAGGTCAGCTGGAAGCCAGAGCAGATCGCGTGAGTAGGCCACGTTCCTGCGGCCCAAGTCCCTGCCTGTGCCTGGGTGGGCAGACAGAGACCAGGAGACCCATCAAGAGGCTGTGGGGCAGAGGAGAGACCAGGAAACAGGGCCAGAGAGGGAGGGGAGACTCGGGATCTGGCCAAAACATTTCTATGAATAAAGGAGAAAACAGCAGCTGTTTCTCCTCAGACAAAACCGTTTGGTCTGGGCAATTTCCCGTGCAAGCAGCTTAGCTTTGCTTAGCTGGCTTTTTCTTTTCTTTTTTTTTTTTAACCATATTTTGTGAATTTCCTATCTCATGTGAAGCTTGCCTTTGTTTTGAGGAAGAACCAGCCACTGCCCATGGTTCCTGGGGATTTGCTTAGTCCTGCTTCTTTACTTGGGACCATGCCAGCAGGTGCTACCATCCCAATATCTAAATCAGTCTCTAAGTATTGATTATCTACATGTACCAAAAAGTTCAAAACTCTCAATCCATATACTGTGCCACTAAGGAGTCTCTGTGATAGTCTGAGGCTTAGTTCTCACAAAACCAAATGATCTATAAAATTTAATTTGCCTTGAAGATGTAGGACATCAGGTTGAAATTGGTTAACCTGTATCTAATAATCGAATACATCCAATACATATTCATTTGGATATGTCGGGAATATCTGATTCAATTTTTTAAAGCAGAAGGATTTTTCTTTCTGGTTCATCATGTAACATTTTTTAAACTATATAAACTTTTAATCTCAAAGAATCATGACTAGGGTATACTTTATCCATCTAACCAATTACTTTTGTAACATTGTTACTAAACGTTAATGGACTGCCTGAGATCCTTCACAAGATCGTGGACTTGTAATAACAATTTTCATGGATAAGGATCACATCTCTTTAGCTGTAATATTTTCTAAATAGAAATAAGTCTATTTTTAACCATTGCTCATCACCTCGTCTAATTTAGATGTTGGACCATATGCCCTAATGGTCTGTTCTAATTTTCTATTTTTGTTTATTTTTAGTGTTACATTAAATACCACTTGATTTCAGGTGTAATCTCTTATAAACCAGCAGCTCAGATAATACAGGGATTAATTCTCATATCATTGCATGTGGTTTTGCAAGAAAGGATTGAGAAAGAAAACAAAAAGAGAGTGAAATATACTCTTCATTCCCCAAGTTGGCTTCTGTCACTAATCATTCTTTTCACTGACAGGCACATGTTCATCTCCAGAAAATGCATCCAAATTCAGTTGTTTCTACATGTCCCTTCTACACTAAAGTAGAAATAGGTGCACCAAAGAAATTGGTCATAGCCTGGGCCCTTGGACAACTTAAAGTTGTTAGTTCTAAGGTGTTGCTCTCTGAGGTGTCCAGAGCATGCTGGGACAGACTGAAACCCCAGACCAGCTGTATTCTGGATATGCAACCTGGTATATGATTGGCCTCACTGAACTTTCCTTATAATAATAATAATAATAATTCCCATTGTGATCAATTTATCACGAGGATAAAATGAAACAGAGGATTTGAATGTGCAGCATAAATTAGAAGCTGTTCAATGAACTTTGTCAGTAACAGCAATAGCGGGACTGGAGAGAGCAGAATCACCTTTATTGTTTTCATGTTCTGTTGACCAACTCTGATGTTCTCAATCCTTGTCATAAATAACTTTTTCTGTTAAATGAATTATCTCATAATAGGGCAATAAAACCTTCTGAGGGGGGAGAAAAGACCATTTATTCAGCGTTAGTTCTTTATAGATTTCCGCATGTCTTTACTGTTAACGAAATTATAAACAAAATCCCATATTTTAAAATAAGAAATATGGATATATAGTTGAGGGGCTATCTTTACCTTCTGAAATATATTCAGGATTGTCTACAAATATCCATTCCAAGCATTAATATTCCATTTTTATAATGTTGGTGGGTTTATGAAAAAGCTATTATCACTTTAAAGCATTAAAAATAAAAGATATTTTTACAAAGTCCAAGAACATACATTCAAAAACTAGAATTCTGAGAGAAATTCTAGATATCTTTTTAATTATGAAGGTAAAAACTTCCAGATCCATTTTGAAAACTCTGATCCTTCGGGACAAAAATAGTATTAAACTGACATTTCAAACTTGAGTCAAAAGAAAATTAGAGAAGATGTGCAATGAGAGTTTCAAGGACTAAAAGGCCGGGATGATGTGAAGAAGAATACCCCACAGTGGATGAGGGAGTCCAAGCCAAAGATGTTTCTGAAGGTCGTTGTTTTCATATATAACCAACTGGAATGTCCTAGAAACTCTTCTCTTGGTAACTGAGCAGCACTCCAATCTTTCCAGTTGGAATCTTTCAAATGCTTATAACCCTGTTTTCAAAACATAACTCAGGGATAATAAGAGATAATAAAATCAACAGTAATAATAGGCACCACATGTTGAGCAAAGTGCTACTAAGCACTTTCCATATGTTCCTCATTTAATCCCCACAAGCTACACTACGAATAGATATTACTGACATTTTACAGATGGGAAAACTGAGACTGAGATCAAGGCACGTGGCTGAGTCTCTCTCTTTCCATTAAGCCGTGCGTTTTTTAAAAATCCATTTTACTTCCATTTTAACTACTCCCATCGTTTTCTAGTAAGTATCCATTCACAGCTGAGGAAAAGATATAAAATGGACATATTTGAATTGAGGATCCTCCCCCGCCCTCCCTTTCCACCCTCTGTTAAAATGGAAAGCCAACCGAGAGAGAGGTTGGGAACTGAAGGAGGCCGAGTGCTTTACTGGCTGCGCTCATGTGTCCTGATGCAGTGGGTGTCGCCTTCCAGTTTAATTTTGAATTTTTGGAAGGATGAGCATACGAAATTATTCAGAAAGAGTCGTGGTCCTTTTGTGATTTTTAAAATATACCATTAAAAATCCTTCCCAAATTAAAATTGGTGATGATGAGTCTCCCTGAGTTCTGCTGTAGATTCATTTTTATTACCAATGTGCATCTCTTCCCTTTGGTCTCTGCGCTGACAGCAGAATCCCCAGCCACCTACAGCTCCTTGCAGCCTTCTCGACTCCCTCACTCCCACCACCAGCTGTTTCCTCATGTCGTTGGAGCTGATTTTGAGTGGGGTTTTATTGTTTGCTTGTTGTTTTTTGTTTGGTTTTTTAATCCTCTGTATGATCTTGTCACATGCATTAAACTAAATCCCAACTGAGGGCAGGGAAGACCAATTAACAAATTCTTAAATTATATTCTCTTATTCTGAAAGTCTTGCTCTTTTGGTTAGCCCTGCGAGTTCAGAGAAACGTGCCTGTAAGTGAAATTCATGCAGATCTCTATGCAGATTTTAAGGGTGTGATTTTTTTTTTAAATACAAGGGTAATTATCAAGGGTATATGTAAGCACATCTATACAACTTGTGTAACTTATGTAAGCAATGGTAGAAAAATACCGTAATTCTATAGTTCCAAATAATGAACTCTAGGAAAGATTGGTTCATTATGTGGTTAACTGTTCTCTGCTGCTATGGTTTTGAACTCGAGAAGTTTTGTGCAGCAGTACACGTATTTGGGGGCCTTTTCCCCAGTTATTCTGCAAAGCCCCACTGAGCAGGAAAAGCCCCACTCCTCACACAGCGCTTTCTCCGCACTGCGCTTCCCAATGGTGGCAGGCTATCTGCCCTACCCAACAAAGCCATAGGTCACCAGGAGCTAAAGCTGCTTCAGGAGGGTCATTGGTCTTCACAGTCACCAGGCCTTCCTGCTCCGGGAAAGGGAAAGCAGAAATTCAACGCAACTCCCAAATAAACTTCCAATAAGCTTTGGGAGCTTCGTCATCCACTATCTGCCCATTGGGAAACTGCTAATGTGTAAGATCAATACGTCTCTAGAACTGAGATCAGAGTTGCTCACTTTCATGAGAGTGACTCTATTATGCTATTTGCCTCAAGAACAACTCAATTAGCTGGACCATAAAGACAAGTATCTATTGTCTTTTTCACTTTGCAGAATATGAAGTTATATCCAGAGAAAATGGGACATTCAGTGGGAAGAACAAGTCCGTTCAAGTTACAAATCAAACCTTCTCCACAGTAGAAAATCTAAAACCTGACACAAGGTAAGCCACCACTGCTATGACAGGTGGACTCTGAGAGGGCAAAGGTCATAACAAAGGGATGAAATGCCATCCTCTCCTCTGTCTGAAGGGAGGGTCTAGTTTGCACGTCATTCTTCGGCTTCCTGTACCCAGCACTAGATACCTCTAGAGTCATGGTTTGCAAATGTGCAAGTTATTGGTGGGGATACAAGAGCCAACAAGACGGTCTTGTGAGTTCACAGTGTAGTTGGGAACATTGAAAAATAGGTGTTAATACCAAATGTTGATATCAAATACCAAAATTTAGAGAAGGAAAAGTGTATGGACCAGAGACAACTGGAGCATGCAGGATGCAAACTAGATTTGAAGCACAGAAGAATTTGGCTGGCGTGCTGGAGAGGGGAGGGCAAGAACTGAAAGCCATGTGGCAGATGTAGGTGAAAGTTTGTAATAGCTAGTACTTACGACAACTGCAGACTGGTTCCAGACCAGCAATCCTTTTTCTTTTTTTTGTGAGGAAGATTGTTGCTGAGCTAACATCTATGCCAATCTTCCTCTGTTTTATGTGGGACGCTGCCACAGCATGGCTTGATGGGTGGTGCTAGGTCCATGCCCAGGATCCAAACCTGCAAACCCAGGGCCACCAAAGTAGAACACATGAACTTAACCAGTACGCCACTGGGCCAGCCCCTCAGCAATCCTCTTTTGAGTCTTTTTACCATGCAAATGAGAATAGATTTTTGGAAATAGAAATATGTAATATTAGCATTGTTCTATATGAGCAACTTTTCCTGGCATCCCTTACGACACATTGATACCAGATTGTTTACATTGCTGTATAGTTTTGTGATTCCTTTTTAAATCTAAAATACCTCATCTCTTATCAGTTCATTTTATTGTTTCAAGAAAAGTAAGGGCCTTATACATTTCTAGAAATCTAGTAAAGAAGGATTTTTTTGTTTTGTTTTGGTTTTGTTTTACATGGCTAAACCATCAAATTTATTGCTCAAGGAGATTCTCAAATGGCTGCCACCAAGCCTTGCCTTGACAAAGCCATCGCACTGAATCCACTGCTGGACTAAATTTCACTGTCTGTGCAAAGTCACTTTCTTCCTCAAACTCTAAAATGCAGCTTGATAAACTGTCTGTGCTTTCACTAAAAACAAAACAAAAATTTGACATCTTAAATTACAGTACACTAAGTGACATAGATCAATTTTCAGAGGGACACAACTAGGAATTTTATCAGATTGAATATTCTGTAGCTTGATCAAGTTCCTCTGTGCAGGAAAAGACCAGCAGAGGTGAAGACAAACCCCAGCAGCTAAAGTTTCTTTCGTAGGTCTTACTTCTTATGCCTTTCATTGGCATCGATTGATTGAAGTGAGCTGGGTATTGATTGTGACCCCAAAGAGCCTATTGGCTCTGACAGAAGGAAGACTTTTCTGATCTTTTCAAGGGAAAAGGAAGCATCTAATTCCTTATAAGAGGTTTACTGTGTATAGCCCGTAGTCCTATACTGCAAAAATAACACTTTCCTGCAAGCGTTTTTTTTTCTTTAAAGTTCTCTATTTTGAGCTGTAATATGGAAAATTTTGCACCTGCTAATTTTCTTAAAGGATTTAAGTTAGCCAAAATAAGCATACATTTCAGTAAAAGCCCATTTGATGATCTTGGTTCTGTTTCCAGAACCAAGGGAGAGAGCCTATGTTTATCATACTATACTTTAAGGAAAGAGTAAAAGAGAAAAGGTAATTTAATTTGGACTTTTTAATAGGCAGATTTGGGCTTATAGAACTTGTAGGGTTTTCCTCTTCAGTTTCCTGCTTTTTGTTCCACCAAATAAAAAGTGAGCTGTGCATACACAGAAGGTACATGGAAAGGCCTTCGATTTCTAAATGTTCATCGTGCTCCTTTATCAGGCTGTCCTCAGCTCTTCTCACAGTGCTCCGATCAGCTCATGATCAGAAGTAGAACACAGTTACTCCAGAGACATTTTAAACCTCATTTGTTTGTAAAAGGTTTGCATTTCCATTCAGCTAACGTTTACTAAGCGCCAACTATGTGCTGAGCAGTGCTTGGTGGTGTGGCTGCAGACACGCACAACTGTGACGCCTGCCCGTGAGGAGCCTGAGGCCAGCGGGGCAGGCAGTTCATAACCCATTATTCTGTACCAAGTGCTGGGAGCACTGGTAGAAGTCTGCACAGGGGCGATGAGCCTGGAGTAGGCGGCCCTCCACAAAGTCTGGAGAAATCAGGAGAAGCTTCCTGGAGAGGATGACACCCAGGCCGAGGCTTGGAGGATGAGTAGGAAGGAGCGAGGGGACTGTGGTGGGGAGGAATGTCAGAGCAGCACGTGTGGGTGCCGAGGCCCCAGCGGCATGGCTGTGCACCGTGCCCAGCCGGCTGCCTTCCCCAGTGTGGTGGGCAAAAATTTTTTGAGCTGAAATATTAAAATTATGTGTTGAAACCCCTATTAGTCAACATAGTTTAATGAATTAAGGAAGAATAAAGTGAAGTCAAATTATTTAAGTTAATTTGAGATTTCTGAAGCCTGAAAGTACCTGGGGAAGAAAACTAATACCCATGAAGCAAGTGGAGAGCATCCCAAGTCAGCATAAGAGACCAGGCCAGGGCAGGACTCCCACCCCGGCTCTGCAACTGAGAAGAGGAGAGAAGGCCTCGGGGAATCCTTGAGACTGGAACTTGACAGGAAAGGATAGGATGGAATGGGACAGGCTGGCAAGAAAAGAGAGAACAACAGTATTGTTTTTCCAAATCAAATCCATGTGCACAACGTAGGTGAAATGCAAGTCGTTTTCAAAGCTACTACTGACAGCAGGCTGCAGCCACAATCATAAAATGATGAGTTCCCAAATTTAGATCTGTCGGCTTTTCGATGCAAGCTTTCTTCATACTATCTTACACTGTTAAGGCAGGTTTCTTTCCTGGCCCAACCATGATCCAAGATTAATGCTAACAAAAGACACACCGTAAAATAAAGAGGAAGTGTGTACAGGATGCGGTGACCTGGTGTTTTTTATTACCTGTAAAGAATGACTTCAGTCACATTGCAATGCTTGCAGAAATTTTTGAATCAAAATATTTGGTAAAATTAAATTCCCCAAATAGGGAAACTTTGAATTACAGCTGTTAAAATTCCCTCATGAGGTTCTAGAATTCCCTTTATGAAAAGCTGGAAGATAATAACTTCTGAAAGAATTACCATAGCTTTATTCAAATTCTAGGAGACACGCAATTTACTTTAGTACCATCTTCATCATTTGTCCTGACTGAAAAACACGCGATCTAAACACAGGTGATAATCATTCCACACCTGTACAGGTGTGGAAGAGCTCGGCGTTAGACCATTTAACCCGGGAGAATTGAGGCAGAGAAAATTGACCTACAGAGCTTGTTGGGTTAAAATTTCTAAGTGTTCACACTATACCAAAAAGACAGAGGACTGGACTACCCTTTCCTTCTCACCGTGTATGCCAACCTTCTCCCTGCCTGTTTTTACGACTTCGTCAGGTTTTTAGCTACTCTGTGGAAGCTCGAGAAACAGCCCCCAGGAAGGGACCATCCAGCAGCTGTGGTGCTGCTGGCGGAGTGCAGCTGCTCACCTGGAGTGAGCTGTTTCTGACGGCAGAGAGCGGACTGCACGGCTGCCCGGGGCACCTGAGCGCAGCTCCCAAGGCGGCACAGCGGGGCCCACCGCAGCCCTGCAGTGGGCTCTCGTCACACGTGTGCACAGGGAAGAGGGCTCTTGTAGGGAGCCAGAACTGTTTAGTCATGTGGAGCTGAAGAGATCTATTAACCGAGGCAAACTGCTGTGGCCCAAGCCCGCCTCTTCCTTTGGAGGACCCCTCTCTCCCCCTACTCTTAAAATACAAAGAAAATTAGAGATGTTGGTATCCAGCCGAATTTGTACCCATCTAGCCCACTCCCCGATATTTATTTTCCACTTAATTTTTCCCCATGAAACTTCAATGTGTGGCTCTTGTGGAACTAAAAGAAAAATATCAAGAAGAGCCTCTCCTATCTGGAGCCCACCACTTTGTTTGCAAAGACCCCTGTGATTGCTTTCAGTTCTGTGAACAGAAGAACGGAGGAAGTATATGACGCAAGCCATAAGTCTTGCACCACTGCTTAAAGGGACAGGAAGCGTGGACTACTTATCTCCAAGTCTCTCCCAGCTCTAAAAGGATGTCGCCTTATGATATCTGAAGCCATGCACAGAATCAGGGGGAAAACTGGAACTGAAAATAAAACCAAAACCCAGCTCAGTCTTACAGCAAGTAGAGTTGTCCTGGTAAACCATTTGCCTTTGAATCTACGTCTGTGGTCTGCAATTTGCTTTCAGACCAGTTGCTTTTAGCACACATTTGGATAATCCACTGATGGGCCAGGTTGCTCTCGATGAACTCGGGCGATAGGTATGGACACACACAATCGCTGTACACCAAAAAAGCCTTTTATCTCCCTCTTCTCTTCAAATGAGCCCGTGTCTCTCCTTGCTTGACTGAAAAAGTGAAGAGTCCACTGTGTGTGCCAGACTTACATGTGGCCCAGCAATTTCCTATGGAAAATGTACTCTGTCTGGTAATTAAGATAAATCAAGCTCCCTTAACGAGCCCAGGGACTTCTACTGTCCTCTGTGGCTGGGGAGGATTCTGGAGAACCGTTCTTCCTCTGAGACTGAACCTGCCGAGGTTTCCTGTAGCTGACAGCAAAGATAGTTGGGGACTATTGTTTATGTTGTTTGATTTAATAAAATCGTGGCACTAAAAATAAAATGGAATAGATGCAGCCACTTCTTATGAAATGTAAATCTGGCGAACAAAACAGGAGTGTGGAATAGCCATCACGCCCTTACGCATGGTGCTTTTGTGAAATCCTGGTCTCTGCAGACTGTGTATTAGCTTTTCAACATCTCCTCTCATGGGCTCCATAGAAAGGAGTAAAATAAGCTGCTGGCGCATTAGGCGTTTTATTTAGTTTTATTGTAGGTGTGGGCAGCAGAACAACGGCTTCCTCATTAAAGAAGGAACAGATTTAGTGGATTGCTCAGTTTTGCAACTTTTCTTTAGGCAAAAGTACGGCTGAGCACACAGAACTCCGCTAGTCCATAAAGGGGGCACTGCTTCCTTCACATCCCCACATTCTCTTCCTGGCTCTTCACTCAGAATTCCTTGGGCTCTAGGGCGAGGGTGCCAGAAACCCATAGCAACACCATAGAATTAGAGTGCTGCCCACATCTGGGATTTCTGTGTCCCCCACAGAATGGGAGACACAGGAAGCGCCCTGAAAGACCTTCTAGGCAGCTGGTCGATGATGATGCCTCCTCTCGCTCTGCTCCTCTCCCTGCTGTCCCTGATCAGCACGTATTTTGTCCTCTCAGTATCCCCACAGCTCTGCCCTTTTGCTCCTTATCTGTATGCCCAGTCAGCACAACGTCTGCGTGTGGCAGTGTCCAGAAGTGCTTACCCAGTCCTGCAGTGTCCACGGAGCCCTGCTTGATGAGATTTCTTTTTCCCTGTTCAAGAGCCTCTTCCTCTTTTTCTCTTATTCCACTTTTCCATTTCTCTCCCTCTGACTGAAGCCACACTTGAATGGGGCTCAACTATTACAAGAGTACACTAGGGGCAAAATTAGCCAACCAAACAATTCAAGCCAACAAATAGCTACAGGGTGGCCTTGCTACAGGAAAAGCAGGCTGCTGGAGGTTTCTGAGGCTTTTGTTAGAGTGAAAACCAGCTTTTGAAATCAATGACAGTGTGTAACTGAGAAGTTCATCAAATAACGAAGAACACAGTCCAGCTCTACATTACGGGCAAGAGTAGAGGGAACCGGTTATAGAGGAAAGAGGCCAGAGGTGGGAGATGACAGACTCTGCCCTAAGCACCCGGAGGCCAGTCAGCCCGTCTCAGGCGGAACCCTGCAGGTTCTTCTGTCTCTGACAGTTTTGCTGTTGAGTACAGATCCCACTATTTGAAATCCTAGTTTTTCACTTTTCTGTGAATTGATATTTGATTCTTATGCTGGTTTTCACAATTGTTCTCAAACTCTGCCCTCTACTTTATTACCCCACGCCTCTGGGATAATGCCTTAGGGATTTCTAGACTCTTCATGGAAATCTTAGAACTTTCTTTTTTCTTAGCCCATGAAGCTGTTTTGATGGCAGGCAGAAAAATTCAACCGCTACATTTTCATTCTTCCCAGTAACCATTGGCTGTGCCCTCATTATAACCTGTACAACCACAAGAGCAAGATGTGGCATAAAGAGTTCTGCCTGGAGAGTTCCAGGGCAGCGTTTGTCAAATCCCCTTATAATAGACGCACCTAATAAAAACCTCTGGAGATATAAATATACTACTAGAGAACATTTACGATCACTTACTATGTGCCAGGCACCTTGCTTTTTACAGACATTATCGAACCCTCACAAAAATCTCTGATACTTTTATACCCTTATAAGGTTATAATTACTATAATTAATAGTATCCTCAAATAATATTATTACCCTCATTTTTATATGTGAGGAAATGAGGCCCATAGAGTTTACCTTAAAGTGACACACCAGCAGCTGGGACCCCAGGTCTTTCTGGCTGCAGAGTACGTGACTTCACCACGGCTCCAGGCGGCCTCCTGATCAGGGGCTCCGAAGATGGTTTTTGTTTGCGTCCAGACCTGCCCCGGCCAAACCAGGTGGGGCATTCTGCCAGTGCTGTCACTCACTTGGCTGGTCCTCCGTGAGACCCACAGGCATGACTGCAGTTGTCACCTGGACTGCATTCCATGTAGATGCTCGTCTTGATGAATTTTAAATTTAATTTCCCTTTCATCAGATGGACACATACATGGATTTTAACTCAAATACTACAAAGCAGTTCACTCTTGTTCCTAAATTCTGTTTCCCAGAAGCAACCAATGTCTATTATTGTATTCTTTTTTCCAGCTTTATTGAGGTATAATTGACAAATAAAATTGTAAGATATTTAAAGTGTACAACAGGATGATTTGATGCAGGTGTACACTGTGAAAAGATTACCGCCACTGAGTTCATTAACACATCCGTCACCTTGTATATTTACTTTTTTATTTTTTGGTAAGAACATTCAAGTTCTGCTTTCCTAGAAAATTTCGATTATACAATACAGTGTTATTGACTATGGTCACCATGTTGCACGCTAGATCCTCAGACCTATTTATCCCATAACTGAAAGTTTGTACCCTTTCACCCACCATTATTTCTCCCAAACCCAGCCTCTGGCAACTACTTTTCTACTCCCTGTTTTTATGAGTTTGACTTTTTCTTAATTCTTTTTTTCTTTTTTAGATTTCACATGTAAGTGATACCATGCAGTATTTTTCTTTCTTGTCTGCCTTATTTCACTGAGCACAATGCATTCCAGGTTCATCCATGTTATCACAAATGACAGGATCTCCTTCTTTTTTAAAGCTAAATAGTATTCCTGTGTGTGTGTGTGTATGGGGGGGATGTATGTGTGTGTGTGTGTTTATATATATATCACTTTTCTTTATCCATTCATCTGTCAATGGACACTTAGGTTGTTTCCATGTCTTGGCCAGTGTGAATAATGCTGCTATGAACATGGGAATACAGACATCTCTTCAAGATAATGATTCATTTCCTTTGGATATAGACCCAGAAGTGGGATTGCTGGATTATATGGTAGTTCTATTTTTAATTTCTTGAGGAACCTCCATACTGTTTTCCAGAGTGTCTGCACCAGTTTACATTCCCACCAACAATGCACAAAGGTTTCCTTTTCTCCCCATCCTCACCAGAATTTGCCATCTCTTATCTTCTTGATAATAGCCATCCTAACAGCTATGAGGTGCTATCTCATTGTAATTTTGATTTGCATCTCCCTGATGGTTAGTGATGTTGAGCACCTTTTCCTGTTCCTGTTGGCCATCTGTATATCTTCTTTGGAAAAATGTCTATTCACGTGAGTTACCCGATTTTAACTGTTATTTCCTTTTTTGCTATTGAGTTGTATGAGTTCCTTATATATTTTAGATTTTAACCCCTTATCACATATGTGATTTGCAAATATTTTCTCCCATTCTGTAGGTAGTCTTTTCATCTTGTTGATGGTTTCCTTTGCTGAGCAGAAGCTTTTTAGTTTGATGTAGTCCACTTGATTACTTTTGCTTTTGTTGTCTTTGCTTTTGATGTCAAATCCAAAAAAAATCATTGCAAAGACTGAAGTCAAGGAACTTACTCCCTATGTTTTCTTCAAGGAGTTTTATGGTTTCAGGTCTTATGTTCAAGTCTTTAACCGATTTTGAGTTGATTTTTGTGGTATAAGATAGAGGTACAGTATCATTCTTTCGCATGTGGCTGTCCAGTTTTCCAAACACCATTTATTCGAGAAACTGTCTTTTCCCCATTGTATATTCTTGGCTCCTCTATTATAAATTAATTGACCATGTGTGCATGGGTTTATTTCTGGGTTCTCTATTCTGCTCCATTGATCTCTGTGTCTGTTTTTATGCCAATATCGCACTGTTTTGTTTACCATGGCTTTGTAATGTAGTTTGAAATCAGGGAGTGTGATGTCTTCAGCTTTGTTCTTTTGCTCAACATTGGTTTGGCTGAATATTCAGGGTCTTTCGTGGTTTCACATGAGTTTTAGAATTGTTTTTTCTATTTCTGTAAAAAATGTCATTGGGATTTTGGTAGGGATTGCATTGAATCTTTAGATCGCTTTGGGTAGTATGACTATTTTAACAATATTAATTCTTCCAACCTGTGAACATGCAATATCTTTCCATTTATTTGTGTCTTCTTCAATTTCTTTCATTAATATCTTATGATTTTCAGTGTACAGATCTTTCACCTCCTTGGTTAAATTTATTCCTAAGTATTTTATTCTTTTCAAGGCAATTATAAATGGGACTGTTTTCTTAATTTCTCTTTCTGATAGTTTGTGTTGGTGTATAGAAGCACAACAAATTTTTGTATATTGATTTTGTATCCTGCAACTTTACTGAATTTGTTTACTAGTTCTAACAGTTATTTGGCGGAGTCTTTAGAGTTTTCTATATATACTATCATGACATCTGCAAATAGAGACAATTTTACTTCTCCCTTTCCAATTTGGATGCCTTTTATTTCTTTTTCTTGTATAACTGCTCCAGCTAGGAGTTCCATTACTATGTTGAATAAAAGTGGTGAGAGTGGGCATCCTCGTCTTATTCCTGACCTTAGAAGTTTTCATCTTTTCACCCTTGAGTATGAAGTTAGCTGTGGACTTCTCATATATGGCCTTGATTATGTTGAGGTATGTTCCCTCTATGCCCAATTTGTTGAGAGTTTTTATCAGGAAACTATGTTGAATTTTGTCAAGCACTTTCCTGCACCTGTCACGATCATATAGATGATTATATGATTTTTATCCCTCATGTTGTTAAGGTGGTGCATCATACTGATTGATTTGCAGATGTTGAACTATCTTTGCATGCCTGGAATGAGTCCCACTTGATCTGGTGTATGACCCTTTTAATGTATTGTTGAACTGTTCGCTAATATTTTGTTGAGGATTTTTGCATCTATGTTCATCAGGAATATCAGCCTGTAATTTTCTTTTCTTGGAGTTTTCTTGTCTGGCTTGATATCGGGGTAATGCTGACCTCGTAAAATGAGTTTGAGAGTGTCCCCTCATCTTCAATCTATTGGAAGAGTTCAAGAAGCATTGGCATTAATTCTTCTTTAAATGTTTAGTAGGATTCACCAGTGAAAACTCCTGGCCCTGGGCTTTCTTTGTTTGGAGGTTTTTGATTATATTGGTTCAATCTCTTTACTCCTTGGTCTGTTCAGATTATTTATTTCTTCATGATTCAGTCTTGGTAGGTTGTATGTTTCTAGGAATTTATTTATTTCTTCTAGGTTGCATAATTTGTTGGCCTCTAATTGTTCATAGTAGTCTCTTATGATCCTTTGTATTTCTATGGTTATCAGCTGTGATGTCTCCTCTTTCATTTCTGATTTTATGTATTTGAGACTTCTCTCTTTTTGTTTCGTTACTTTAGCTAAAGGTTTGTCAACTTTATCTTTTCAAAAAGCAAGCTGTTAGTTTTGTCAATCTTTTCTATTGTTTTCCTGACCTCTATTTCATTTATTTCTGCTCTGATGTTTGTTATTTCCTTCCTTCTACTAACTTTGGACTTTGTTCTTCTTTTTGTAGTTCCTTGAGGTGTAAAGTTAGGTTGTTTGATTTGATTTCTTTCTTTTTTCTGAACATAGGCATTTATCCACTGTAAACTTCACTCCTAGAATTGCTTTTGCTACATCCCATAAGTTTTTGTATGTTGTATTTCCATTTTCATTGTTTCAAGATATTTTTTGATTGTTCTCTTGATTTCCTCTTTGACCCACTGGTTTTTTAGTGGCATATTGCTTAATCTCCACATATTTGTGAATTTTCCAGTTTTATTCTTGTAATTGATTTCTAATTTCTTATCATTGTAGTCAGAAGAGATGCTTGATATGATCTTAATTTTCTTAAGTTTATTAAGACTTGTTTTATGGCCTAACGTAGGATCTATCCTGAAGAATGTTCCATGTGTACTTGAGAAGAATATGTACTTTGCTGCTGTTGGGTGGAAAGTTCTGTATATGTCTGTAAGGTCCATCTGTACATGTTAGATCTAACATGTAGTTGAAGTCCAATGTTTCCTTATTAAATTTCTGTCTGGATGATCTATCCAACGATGAAAGTAGAGTATTAACGTCCCCGGCTATTACTGCATTGCTGCCTATTTCGCCCTTCAAATCTGTTGATATTTGCTTTATATGTTAAAGTGCTCCTATGTTGAGTACATAAGTATTTACAAGTGTTATAGACTCTTGATGAATTGACCCCTTTATCATTATATAATGACCTTCTTTGACAGTCTTTAATGACAGTCTTTGGCTTAAAGTCTATTTTGTCTGATATAAGTATAGGTACTCCTGCTGTCTTTCAGTTTCCATCTGAATGGAATCTTTTCCATCCCTTCACTTTCAGTCTATGTGTGTCCTTAAAGCTAAAATGAGTCTCTTGTAGGCAGTATATACTTGGGGTCTTGTTTTTTTATTCATTCAGCCACTCCATGTCTTTTGATTGGAGAATTCAATCTATTTACATTTAAAGTAATTAGTGATTGGTATGGACTTACTATTGCCCTTTTGTTCATTGTTTCCCGGTTGTTTTGTAATTCCTTTGTTCCTTTCTTCCTCTCTTTCTCTCTTTCTTTGTGATTTGATGATTTTCTGTAGTGGTATGCTCTGATTCCTTTCTCTTTTTCTTTGTGTATCTACTATAGGTTATTACTGTGTGGTTATCATGAGGCTTATATAAAACATCTTATATTTATAACAATCTCTTTTAAGATAACAGTTTAACTTCAAACACATACAAAAGTTCTACGTTTTTACACTTCCCCTCCACATTTTGTTTTTGATGTCACAGTTTACATATTTTTACATTTTGTATCCATTAACAAATTATTGTGGTAGTTATAGTTATCTTTAATACTTTTGTCTTTTAACTTCCACATTGGAGTTATTAGTGATTTACTCACCATGATTACAACATTATAATATTCTGAATTTAACTATATTTACCTTTATCATGGAGTTGTATACTTTCATATGTTTTCCTGTCACTAACTAGCATCCTTTTGTTTCAGCTTGAAGAACTCTCTTTAACATTTCTTGTAAGGCTGGTATAGTGGTGCTGAGCTCCTTGAGCTTTTGTTTGTCTGGGAAAACCTTTCTCTCTCCTTCAATTCTGAAGGACAACTTTACTGGGTAGTTTTTTTATTTCAGCACTTTGAAATATATCATGCCACTCCCTTCTGGCCTGAAACTTTCTGCTGAAAAATCTGCTGATATTCTTATCAAGTTATCTTATCTACAAGTGCCATTGTATGTAACAAGTTGCTTTTCCCCTGTTGCTCTTAAGATTCTCTCCTTAACTTTTGACAACTTAATTATAATTAATGTGGGTCTCTGATAATTATTGTGGGTCTCATGGTGTGGGTCTCTTTGGATTCTATTCTGGTCTTCCTGGATCTGGATGTCTGTTTCTTTCTTCAGGTTAGGGAAATTTTCAGACACTATTTTTTGGACTAAGCTCTCCGCCTGTCTGTCTTCTCCTTCTGAGACTCCGATGATGCATATCTTGGTCCATCTGATGGTCCCTTATGTCCCATATGTGTCCCTTAAGTCATCTTCACTCTTTTCATTATTCTTTTTGCTCCTCAGATTAGATCAGTTCCACTGCCCTGTCTCCATCTTTGCTGACCCCTTCTTCCACTTGATCCAGTCTCATGTTGAACTCCTCTAATGAATTTTTCAGTTCAGTTATTGTATTCTTCAGCTGTGTTTTCTGTTTGGCACTTTTTTATATTTTCTCTTTGTGAAATTCTCACTTTGTTCATGTATTGTTCTCCTCACCTTGGTGAGCATCTTAACTGTTGTTTTGAACTCTCATAAGGCAAATCACTTATGTCCATTTCATCAAGATCTGTTTGAAATCTCTATGGAGATTTCTCTTGTCCTTTTGCTTGGAACAGATTCCCCTGTTTCTTCCTTTTCCTTGACTCTGTGTTGGATTCTGCATATTAGATAAACAGTCACCTGGCCCCCTTGACAGAACAATCTCATGTATAAAATGAACCTCTTCAATCAGCCCAGCCTGAGCTCCAGTTTTCTCTCAACCCTCTGTGATTGTCTAAACCACCTTCTTTGTTCTTAGTGGCTCCCAGTAGTCAAGGGTATGCCAAAAGCCATCAGAGTCCCAAAGGGGGCAGGATCACAATCAGCACTTAGATGCAGACTGATTATCAGCTGAACCCTCAGGTAGCAGCTGGGAAATTATGTAGCTAAGCCCCTTCCAGGGAGACAGCAGGAGATGGGAATTTTTGCCTGCTCCGTCTGTGGTGGGTCCAGGATTTAGCTGTGTGTGGGGAGGGGGTGCTCCTGCATCCATTAAGAACTGCTTCCTTATTTGCTATAGTCCTGTGGGTATGAATGCAAGCCCCAGTGGATCTCAGAGCCAGGCAATCTGCAAAGCTGAGGCACCACCATTTGCACAAATTACTTCCAGGGAGATACCAGTGACTTGGTTTTATTATTGGAATGGGCTGGAAGGAAGGAGAGGGCAGGGAAGGTATCCACTTCCCAGTCTCTGGGGAAGATCACAGCCAGCCCTTAGATACGTGCTAAACTTGGAAGCCTCTCCCTCAGGTAGCAGCTTTTAACATTTGCAGAAAAAAACTCTTCCAGGGGAAGACTGGGAGACGGGCATTTTTGCTGCTCCTTCTGCGCTGAGCCCTGTTTGTTCCATGTATTTGTTTATGGCGACATCTCCTGGAATCCCTTACCATCATCTTTTGCCTCTCTCCTATGCTGAATCTCCTAATTCCTGCATCCCACGTCTTCCTTGTTTACTCTCTCATTTTGTGGCATTTCTTGAGAAATTTGTCTTGAGAAAAGGTTATGGAAGAAAATATTTTTGAGCCCTTACATGCCTGAAAATATCCTTGTTTTACTCTGATACTGTTGTTTAGCTAGAGAAAGATTTTCGGGTAAAATGAAGACTTTAGAAGGTGTTTTCCATTTTTTCTAACTTCCAGTGCTGCTAAGAAGTCAAATGTCGTTCTGATTCTGGATCCTTTGAATGGGACCTGTTTTCTTCTTATAAAACCTTTCAGATCTTGTCTTTATCCCAGTGATCTGAAATTTTTCAACTTGTGTGCTTTGGTTAGTCTTTTTTTTTTTTTTTTCATTTTGCTGGGCAAACATTAGGCTTTTTCAGTCTGGAAACCCACGTCTTTCAGTTCTGGGAAATTGCATAATTTCTAGGATACTTTTCTATCCTCCTTTCTCCTCCTCTCTCTTCGAGGACCTACTAGTTGGGTATCGCATTCTCTGGAAAAACCCTCTGATTTCCTTATGTTCTCTCATTCTTCATCTCTGACTTTTTGCACTAGTATTTGTAAAATTTCCTTAACTTTAGCATCCAATCCTTCTATTTAAAGATTTACTCATCCTATACGTTTTGTTTTAAATGCCTTTCTTGTCCTCTATGAAATTTTTAAACAGCATCCTATGCTGTCTCCTATGGACAATCAATATTTTCTCCGAGACGTTACTCTCCTAGACCTCCAGTGTCATAAATCTTGTGAGAAAATGTGTTCTTGGGAAAGGCTTTGCCACTTCAAATATTTTCTGTTCATATAAGGTTTAATCCACCAAAAACATGTGCTTTTTAGTTCCCATGCTGTTAATTAAACTTAGTTTAAAATGATTTCTTCAAAACTTGTCAAGTTCATAAAATGTTGGCCAAAAAAACCCCCAGAAAAAGTAGCTTATGAATATCTATGATGGAGCTGAAGTAAAAATAACTGAAATAAAAAGACATGGAGATGATTCCAGCAATCAGACTTGGCCAAGGCACAGGGCTTTTGGCAACGTCCTGGAATTTGGAATGCATCCCCCCCAGAATCAAAGTCCAGATGCCTGGGATTTCTTTTTTCCATTTTCAGTTTACCACAGTGGGTTTTTGTTTCTGTTCTTTTTTTTAAGGTTATCAGGCCTCTGAGCAAGAACTTAATCTCTAGAAAATATTCCATGTTAAAATACCCCACATATATGCAGTTTATTTAAATGAGTGACACGGGTGGTTTTATATCGGCATTCTCTTATTGCAAATTATAATAGCACCTTCCATCAGTTGATTAGTGAACAAAAATGCTTTGATGGGCAGTCTCTCACTACAAATACCCCGCAAGTTTTAATTCCTCATTTCACAAAGTTCAGAAGTTTGGAAAGCAAAGACAGTAATAGTAGAGTGGTTAAGAGCCTCGTTGATCTTAACTGAAAAGTAGGATACCTGTCTCTTGGGGTTTGTGTGTGTCTTGCATTGCTTTATTTGTGTAGAGCGATTAATGTGTCTGATACATAGGAAGCACTCAAAAAGTAGTTGCCATTGTTGTAAAATGCTAGAATCTATCTTCTTATAGATTCTAGAGAGTTTTAACACAATGCCTCAGTAGTCAAGAATGTCGCTCCTCGAGCCCCAGAAAGTTCTCCTGTTATTGTTCACATGGTAGCCTCTGCACCAAACCGAGAGCTGTTACCCTTCTATCTTTCACTAGTTTATAAAATATCTATCTATTGTGTGTTCTGCATTCTTATTCAATTACAAACTTCTTAAAAATGGGAATTACCTCCTCAAAGCCTGTACAAATTTGAGACTTACAATCCTATCAGATGACTCACTAGCTTTACATTCAAAATTACTTCCCTGCTAAGTGTGCTACTGAAAGGAACTCTTAGTTTCAGTCAAGCAGCAAATAGCTTTACTATTTGAATTTAAAAGGATTTGCCAGACAGGCCCCATGGCTCAGTGCTTAAGTTCTCTCGCTCTGCTTCAGCGCCCCAGGGTTTCGCCGGTTCAGATCTTGGGTGTGGACATGGGCACTGCTCATCAGGCCATGCTGAGGCGGCGTCCCACATAGCACAACCAGAGGCACTCACAGCTAGAATATACAGCGATGTACTGGGGCGCTTTGGGGAGAAGAAGAAGAAAGAAAAAAGAAGATTGGCAACAGATGTTAGCTCAGCTGCCAATCTTTAAAATAAATAAATAAATAAATAAAAGGATTTGCTCCACCTAAGCATGCTATGAATGAAATTTGTCAAATATTACATAGCAATTTACTGCATAATTCTTAAGGATAGAATCAAACATACGCCAAGGAATCTGGATTTATTTTGTGTTTTGTTTTTTAACGTAAAGAGTTAAGGCCTGGCTTGTATGAATCTGGAAAAAGAGATGTCCGTCTTCGTGCCCATGCTCTTCATGAGGCACCACTACCATGCCCCTATTCTGGACAGACCATAGAAGACCGGAGTTCCAGGAGCTAGAACCAGGAAGTCTTTGCAACAAAATATGTCCATGTGCATCTGCTCCCACAGTTTAGTAATTCGCAAGCGTCAGTGGGCACAGGATTCACCTCAGGAACTTGTTACAAATTCCTACCGGGACCCCCCCCTCAAAAACCGACTCAGTGTAGCCAGGCTGGAGCCAGAAACCTGCATTTAAGGCAAACTTTCCCCACGATAACTCTGTCACGTGATGCCAACATAGGCAGTTTGAACCCCACGATGAGGAACACGGCCTAAGTCTAAGGCTACATGTACTCAAGTTTGGGATCATAAGGAATAAAAGGGAACTGCTTTGCCCAGAAAGTAGCCGAAATATTTGAAGGAAACTGAGGGTCCTTGTTGCTGTAATTAGCCTGGGTCCACCACATACCTCTTTCCTATACATCCATTACTAACTTGCCCAGGTATTTCTACTAATTTGGAGTTTTTAAAAGACAACTACTTTTTTATTGACTTAGTCCTTTTCTTATACAAAACATTAGACAAGCTGTTTGGAAAGTAAAATTAAAGAATTCTTTTTTCCTCAAGCTGCTTCTAAACATGTCCATTGACTGTCATCATGATTTCAAAACAGAATCAGGAAGGATGTCAGTACAACAAGGGAGTGTGTTGCCTCCTACCCTTGAAGAATATATTATAACTTTGTAAATTTCCCCTACACAGCTATGAATTCCAGGTGAAACCCAAAAACCCACTTGGAGAAGGCCCGGCCAGCAACACGGTGGCCTTCAGCACCGAATCAGGTAATCACTCAGGAGTAATTCCCAACAGGGACGTGAAGGGCCAGAATGTTTGCACAGGCAGCTTGTTTGAAACCCAGCTAAACGCTCTGTGTCATTTCAAAAACTCATCCACGGGAGAAAGCAAACTGATCAAGGCACCCTTAAGGAAACCCCACATGTTTTTCCTCATTTATTTTGATGTCAGAAAAAAAGGGACATCAGTTTAAAAGGAAAAAACAAGTGGGTAATCAATCTATACTCAAAAATCTACTGAATGAATGCTCCTCTGTATGCCAAGAACCAATGCCTAGAATCAAAATATCTGACATGCTGAGCCATAGTACATGCAGAGAAGGAATCCATTTGATAGTGTCTTATGTTACGCAGTTGTGAAATGTTCTAATTAGACCCTCTAAGCGCTAATTCCTTAATGAGATATGTCTGTACTCACAGTATTATGTGTATAATTTTTACACCAAGTGCAGTTCATGGCATCTTGGTGATTTTAGCATCATAGTTTTTGTATGAAACTAAAAGAGGAAGCTTTTAAAATGGAAGTGAAAGCTGGAACAGCAACGAAGACTCCTAACTACTCAAATCATGTGTAGGACCTACAGCTGGGTTTCTGACAGGACACTGTCCAATCAAGAGCAATTTCCAAAACAAAACACATGATTTCAAATTCAGGCTTTAGCAAGAGTGTACCGTTTTTCAAGTAGATTTCTTCACAACTGTAAGCACCCGTCCTCTTCATTCTGCCTCTGGAACACTGGGACCGACTTTCCTAATAATGTCTGCTCTGTGTTTGCTTTTTCCCCTCAGCGGACCCCAGAGTGAGCGAGCCAGTTTCTGGTAAGTATCTGTCTCGATGCGAACACACCGCATGCTTTTCTCAACTGATTCAACTAAGCGGCTGTGGCAGAGCCGCAGTCCCGCCATCACTATGGTCCATTTCGTCTTCTTAGACTATAGCTCGGGTGTGAATGCCTACCTAAAACATTCAGGAACATCAAGAGCCTACGATGTTTGGTGAACAAGTGGGACAGTTTGAAATTTGCTTTCATTCATGTCCTAGGCCAGATCAAATTTTCTGTTAAATAATTAAGCCAAGATATAACACTCTCATTTCCACTTTTAACAACAAGTCACATGAAAGCAGCTGTTTAAGTTGTATAATATGCTGCTTCTCCAGGAAAGCCGCGGGCACCCGGCACTCCAGAGCCTGCTCAACACCGCGCCAAGATTTAGCTCGCTGTTGCCAGGAGCTTAATTGGGGGGCTACGTGTTTAAACTCCTATGTTTTTGGCTCCAATGTTTAGCATTGGAGAAAACTAAGTATCAGCAAGTTGACATGAACTTTGCAAACTGCTTTTTCGAAAGTTCTCGGGGCAGCTCTTCAGTGCCGGAGCCAGACACTAACCTCAAACCATGTGCCTTCCTCACACAGCAGGAAGAGATGCCATCTGGACGGAGAGACCCTTTAATTCCGACTCCTACTCAGAATGCAAGGGCAAACAGTATGTCAAAAGGACGTGGTATAAGAAGTTCGTAGGGGTGCAGCTGTGCAACTCCCTCAGGTACAAGATTTACCTGAGTGACTCCCTCACAGGTGAGCAGACGCTCAGCCGCTCTGAGCCCGGTCCTTTGGGGGGATGCTCTGCAGCATTCTGTAACGTGGCTTCTCTGTGACAGTCCCAGCCACTATGGTGTGATCTACATACAAGCTGTCCCTTCCAGTAAGATGTTACTGGAATACTTAACCTAGGATTTGAGACAGGCTATTAGCAGGTAAATAATGAAAATGCAATTTGAAATAGTGTCACCATGGCAAACTTGAATGTACAGGCACCACCACACTCAAGCTCGATTTTGTGACAGCCAAACAAGAACAGAACGCCTACTGATAATAAAATGAGCGTCTCTAACAGTAATCATGGAAGGAATATGACATATTTAAGATGTTAAGTCTGCAGAGACAAGATCAAGATTCAAACACCTGGCCGGAAGGGCTCTAACCCCTTGTTCCAGACTCAGTGGGATATTATTTTCTCTTCTATAACAAAACAGTACAAATTTTAAACAAGTAAATAAGGCAGGCCCCATCATAAAAGGTAGACATTTGTTCAACCATTCAACCAGTACCATCTGCTTTGTTCAGACCCTGGCATACGTGTGGGGACAAAGTGCAAACGAGACCCACTCCTGCTTCCCTGTAGCTCAGTCTAGTGGGAAGAGACAGAGGACAGACATGGAGATAAGAAGCTCAGGTAGCACTTTGAAGAAAGCTTCGAAAGGATAAGGGGAAAACTGGCTGAACGGGATGAAAATGGGAACAGGGCCGAGCAGAAGCTCCTAGGTAGGATGGTTAGGGAAAGCTTCTCGAGATGAAGAGGGAACGCTTGTGCAGAAGCAAACCCTGAGAAGGAAGCAGCCAAGCAAAGACGCAGGGACGAAGCACTAGGGGCGGGGGAAGAGAACGCAGAGGCCCAGGCCAGCCGGGCGCCGAGGGGAGCGGGGTCAGCTCGGGAAGGGGCGAGCAGCAGCCAGGTGTGGAGCCACGTGGGGCTCTGAAACCACATGAGGACTTTGGGTTTCACTTCGAGTCTAACGGGAGACGGCTGGGGAGATGATGGAGGGGACATCATCTGAGGTGCATTTTTACAAGATGACTAACCTCTGAGAGGAAGAAAAAGGGGATGCCAGTTGGGAGACTATTCATAGTTCAGTCAAGAGACACGGGTGGCTTAAACCAGGCTGAAAGGGGGGGAAGTACAAGAACAGGGAAGACTGACCATTTGAAACAATTTGATGATTTCAGAATTGTCCTATATCAAAGAAAGTTAACCCTTCACGATCCTTTTAATTTCTGGCTCTTCAGGAAAATTTTATAACATAGGCGATCAGAGAGGCCATGGAGAAGATCACTGCCAGTTCGTGGACTCATTTTTAGACGGACGCACAGGACAGCAACTCGATTCTGACCAGCTACCCACCAAAGAAGGTATGTTTTATGAATCTCCTCATAAGCAAGAGGGGTTCACAAATTAACCCCCAAAGAATTTAAGCTGAGGAAAGCAATCACTTTAAAAATAATTCTACTGTATCCCTCTAATTATCTGGCTAGAAAAAAAAAAGACTTTCATATAAGACCTTAATTTGAAGTTTCTCACCTTTCCGGCCAGGCCTTAAGACTCTATTCCTTAGAGCCAAGAGAAATTACAAAGGCATATATAAATGCATTCTACTTTGAGAAAACCTGAATTTGCAAAAACAGCTACAAAGAGCCGTGTTTCCCAAGCTTAAATGTATTTCCTTTATGGTTTTTCTCATACTGAGCACACAGGCATTTTTTTTCCAGTCCCTTAAAAATGTTTTTAAAGACAATTTTATTACTACCATAAAATGGAAAAAAACCCAGTATCATTTGCCTTATATAAATACAATTAAACTAGAACAATTCTGCTAAGAAATGAATGACCACTGCAACTTGCTAAAGACACATTAGCACCAAGCTGCTTAACCAGGACTGAGAAGACTGCAAACTAATTTAATCCTCGCCCAGTTAGGGCAGGAGAGGGCAGATTATAATGTCCATATTACTCAAGAATCACCAAGAGGTTTGTTAAATACTTTAAATTATTTGACCACTCTTTTCAGCAACACATTTTGTTCACTGGCACCTAAAAATACTAACCAATAAAAGATAGTAAGATCTGTGAACCCATTAACAGGAAGTTGAAGCTGTTGCTTTACGGGAAGTGGACATAAAATGTACTTTGTGTATATTTCCCTAACGTTTTACATTCACAGTGAAATTTTTAGCCATTTAGTTGTAGGGTCCTTGAAGGAAGATTTCATCCAAGTTTAATTCTTAGAAATTCAGCAATCTTGGAACTGCCCACCTTTTATTCCCTAACACTGCAGTGCACAGGACTCCACTCAGGTCACTTGGTCAGACACCACTAGTCTGCAATGTGCAGAAAGGACACTTTCACCTAAGACCCAACAGCATATGAACATGCTAAATGACACTCAAAAACAAAACACAGACGCCCTCTAACTCCTGCCCACTTTCAGCTTTGTCTCGGACACTACCAAGCACCCCACCCCAACTTGTTAAGGTAGCTGTCAAGGAGGTAAGCACCCCTGATGTCTAGCTAGCCATCGCCACCTCAGGAAAGACACCAAGGTCTCTGTTGCTATCTGCTGGTTCACCTAGGGTAAGCTTCAGCCATTCAACGACATCCTCCAATCTGTGAACGGTGAGGGCAAAAACAGAACATAGCAGCTATTAAAATTACATTGTTTTCCCTCTTAGGCTATTTCAGAGCAGTTCGCCAGGAACCTGTCCAATTTGGAGAAATAGGTGGTCACACCCAAATCAATTATGTCCAGTGGTATGAATGCGGGACCACAATTCCCGGAAAATGGTAGATGCTACAATCGTGTTCAAAAGGGCCTTCTGTTTCATCATGGCAAAAAATAATTGGAAACACTATGGTATTTGTCACATTCATTTAAAGCTGTTATGTTTACTATGTATAAAAGTTTAAAATCTAATTAATAGCAATATTAGATGTTTATTAGAAAGATTGCTGAGAATATTTATCAGGTTTTACAAAGTCATTTTAAGAAAGCAAGATACTGACATTAACAGAATAACTTTTTTTGGGAAGCTGGCTCCCTGTTCATGGTATTTTAAGAGATCATTTGTATATTATTTATCAACACTGTTGTAATGATGTTTTGAGATACTTTTATAACAAAATTAACATCAAAAAACTAATATACTTTTTAAAAACTATTTACTTTTATTAATGTGTATTCTTCCTACTGGTGAGTTAATTCCATAAATCTCTACTTGGTTTAACTTATTAGATCAAATTATCTTCAGCACATATATCTGGGGGAAAAAGGTCCTAACATTCAAGTTTATTTAAACTTCCATTTTTTAGCAACAGCTGAATAGCTTTTTGAAGCATTTAAATAGGTAACCATTCATGCAAATATACATTTCCTTAAATACTTGCAAATTATTGAAAAGACTGTTTGAATCAGTAAATTTCATTTCAGCTGAAAAATTGAGAATCTGATGTATTTTCAAAATATTGTTTCAATACACGTTTCATTATTTCTCTACCCATACGTATGTTACAATGTCTGAATGTACTTGGTCAAACTATCCCTTTAAGCAATTATCTTCCTATTGTTTTCAATATAATTCTAATCAAGCTGTACGCAGAGACTGAATGGGAAGTCTGAGCATAAAGAGGTAATGCATGATGAGGTACCCGTGGTTTTACAGGATACTTACTACCTTTTTATACATAGGACCTCCAGGAATGAATGTATCAGAGGATGTTTTCATAATTCTAACTCAACCTATAATGAAAATCTGACTCATTTTTATTTAAAAAGGTATTGCTTTCTTTCACTGGGGGAGGGAGACAGGAATGCTGCATTGCTGCCCTCATTCGGAAAGAAAGCTTTCCTGGGCCTACCTTTCAACATGCTTCAAGTTTATCGTCTACATTTTGTATTTTCCAAACAAGTATAAACTGCAATAAAGAGATGTAGTTTTTTTTAAGACTGAGTTCTTTATTTCTGAATGGTTCATCTCTACAAGGGAAAATCACAAAGTTATTCAGGATCCACCAAACCCGCCTTGTATCTTTTTTTTCCCCCCTTGTATCTTTTAATAATACTGTATCCGTTGTGTTGACATAGTGCTAATCTATCTTCCTGTGAAATCTGTTCTAAAGTTCCACTGTTTTAAGCCAATGATTGCTAAATGCATTTCTTTCAAAGTCAGGACAAAAACCAAACGGCACTGTTTCTCCGAATAGAAAAGTGTAAATTAAAATGTCTATACTTCATTTTAAGACCAAACATCAATAAGGATTTATTTCCTGCTTTCTTCTCGTGTATATCTAATGTTAGTGACTAAATTAAATTACAAGACCACCAATGGATTCAACGATCTTTATTAACCTTTCAATGTTACATTTTATACATAATATCTAGTTGTCTTCTCAAAGGGATCTACTTTAGTTCATCATGTTAATAGTAAAAAGCCAAGTAAGATGGCTGAACTTCAACCTAGCATTTTAATATCCTCTGCACAAGGCAAGCTAGAAAGTCAATCACTTTACACACACATAGGAGTAGTGTTCCAAAATAACTAGGAAGCTGCTACACTTTTAAGCAGGGGAGGAAAAATTTTTCATTTTGGTCTTTTTTGTGTCTCAGCAAATTATATTTTGAATTAACAGCAACAGTGATATCATATAAAATGCTCTGCTTTTTAAATTTCTGAACTTCAATACAAATTAAAATAAAATAGTAGTATTGGAGTCTTCTGGGAGACAAGTAACTAGCGGCTATGTTCCTCAGTGTAGCTGAACCTCTTTATCGATAACCAGGTCCAGGTTGGGTGTAGCCCTGACCAAAGGGAGGCCGGTTCCGTGCATAAGGGTTAGGCCCACTCGGAGGGGGTGTGATGGTGCTTCCAGGAGGGGGAGTAAAACCTGGTCTTGGCTGATAGGCCCCGGGTTGGCTTGGAGCCATTCCAGGCTGTGAGGCAGGGGCCACAGTATAATTAGTAGGCTGAGAAGGTTGGGTAGTATAAGTTTGTGGAGGGTAACTGCTCGCCTGGTACGGCTGTGGTGGCTGAGTGGGCAGCTGCTGAGGCTGACCAGAAAAGGCCGGCGCGGGCGCCTGGGAAGCTGGCTGCTGCCCATATCCCTGGAACTGCTGAGGCTGCTGGGCTCCAGTCTGCTGACTATAGCCTGCTGGAAAGGCAAAATAAGCAACATTTATATCTTATTTTCCTTTTGGTGAAAGTTTTCCAGAGAATTAGTCCTACTGTTATGGACCAAAAATGATGAGAAATTTAACAAACTTATTCCTAAGTATTAGAGTAGTAGATTCCATCATATAATACGATTTCAAGACCAAGCAGTATCAAAGAGGCATTTTCTAAACAATCTTTAAACCCTCTAATCTTAAACTGAAACCGATATATACGTATTTCTTCATTACAACTGCTTCTAGACTAGATAATCCCTGAGAACAAATTCCTGTTCTAGCATAACTCCTAGTATAGAGTAGATGCTCACATGATAAATGCAGGAATCAATGCAAAAGCTAGTCATTAACCTGGTTTGAGGGGAGGCCTATTTAACAACAGTACCAAATAAAAACACTGCAGAGAATGAATATTTTTAAATCAAACAATGGTGCTACAAACACATCTTACTGTAATAAGATGCTTTAAGGTGTATTCACTTTTTCACTCTATAAAAACTAAGCCATTTAAGGACACGCATTAAGTACCCATTTTCACAATCCTTAAAATCTTTCATTTCTTTTAGATTTGGTATCTGATGTTTTTGCCTTTACAACTCACAATTCTGACTTAGTAACAACATAACATACAAAAAGCATACCATATAGCCCCACAAAATCAACATCTATATTATTTACTAGTATGTAAATTTTTTAAAAAGAAAAAGTCTGCTTCACTAAAAACTTTTATCTCTACCATGAAACACACCTGCAGCTACTTGCAATGAAACCTCTCCATTGACTGGAATCCTGTCAGCATTAAATACCAGATACATAAGAAAATTATTAAAATATGTACAACCCTGCATTAAAAAAAAAGGATTGAATGAATTTGAGTATATTCTGAACTCACCTTGAACCTGGGTTCAAAATTTACTCATGAAAGAAACCTTTTTGACTGGAAAAGGTCAGAGGGACACTGGCAAACCAACAGAGTGTCAAAGATGGTCCAATGTTACCACCACCACCAAGCAGAGTACTTAGTTGACTATTTCCATATCTCCCAATCAAATTCAAGTTAATAGGACTAGTGGGATCAGAAATACAAAGATGACAATTTGAAAAGAACTAAATTTTACTCAGAGTGAAGACCCTGACTAAAATCATTAAGAGCAAACTTAATTTTTACCAAGTAAATCAAATACCGAATGTATTTTACTTATGGTAGCATCTAAATATGAACCGAAGTCAATCCATGATAAAATCTTGAACGTCATACAACTTCTCCTATCCCCTACATAACATTTTTTTACTTAACTTTTTTACTATAAGTTTTTGGACAAACAGAAGGACTCAGCTTTTATACTGAAAATGTCTATTCAACTTAAGACTATGAGCAAAAAATAGTTGCCTTTTCATCCTGGCAACTGCAATCTAGACTGTCTTTTTAACTGAGTCTGGAAACAACCACATCTTCATTTCTGAGCAGAGGGAATAACCCCGAAGGACTTAAGATGCTGCTTCATTAGCAACCTACTAGTCTTTGACCATAACGTGGCAATGCTTCTATTATCGCCACCACCATCCTCTCCCTTGAAAAACACAATAAATGAGCAACTTTGGTGAGGAACACCAGCAACTGCAAAAAATGGAAATTCTGTAGGTTTCTGAATAAATGAATGGACAAGGGAGTCATAAAATATTTACTATTTAGCCTTTTATGGCAGAAAAGTCTGCGAACTCCTGGTCTAGGTTGGAGAACGCAGAACAACACAGGGAAGTAATTAACGGCACTGGGTTCTGATCCAGCCCCTGCACTGAATGGCTGCTGTCCTTCAACGTGTCATAACATCTTTGAACCCCAGCTGCCTTATTTATAAAATGAGTGGATGGGACAAGACCAGTGGTCCCCATCACCGGCTGCACTTTAGAATGACCTGCAGTGCTTTTAAAATATCAAGGCCTGAGTCCCACTCCTGACCAAATGAGACAAAAATCTCTGGGAGTAGGGCCCAGGCACCTGCAACTCTCAGAAAAAGCTCTCCAGGTGATTCTGAAGCACAGTGAGGGCTGAAATCCCGGATCAGATGACAACTAGGTCTTTTCCACCCTGTATCTACTGTTTCTACAAATTACAAACTTTGTAACAGTTTGATTTTTCTTTAATTTAAAAGACTGCATCCTAAAAATAACCTTCTCCCTAATATCATAATCCAAGCTTAAATTCATTCTACCTATTTTATATAATTAAAAACTAGCAGCTACAGGTTAAATCACTCTACAGCGAATAGAATCCAAATAAAAAGTTGCTATATATGTTAAAATATGTCAAACTCCAATTAATGATAGAATTTTATGATACACTTCAGGAGTTGGCAAACTTTTTTCTGTAAAGGGCCAGAGAGTAAATATTCTAGGTTTTGTGGGCCACAGGGTCTCTGTTGCAACTACTCAACTCTGCCTTTATAGTGCCAACGCAGCAACAGACAGCACAGATGTGAATGGGTGTATGTGTTCCAACAAAACTTTATTCACAGACAAGGCAACAGGCCAGATTTGTCCTGTGGGCTATAGTTTGCTGACTCCTGCTCTAGTTAATACCACAAAACTCCATAAAATAGAATTTAGGCAAGATTCAACTCATAAACAAATCATTTTTAATTACAATTGAAATTTTGATACTTAAATCTTAGGCTATAAAACAAGAGTTAAACACAAATTCTCTCTCTGATACAACACATGTAAAAGTTACCTGAATTATAATCATGTTCAAAGCTACACTGAAGAGATTTATCATATTTAAATATGGATAATCTTCAGTGGATAGAAGGTAAAACAAAATAACCAAGATTTCAAACAACTATATTTAATGTTCTTAGTTGCCTAATTACATGTTACAAAATTCTATTTTTCTGGCCTGTTTTTGGTATTCCTACATACTTTTGGGAGACTTAAAAACCTAAGTAGCTTAATTTGGTTCTTATATGATAAGACCACCTTTCCATGTATGAGGGAACTGTTAACGTTTTACAGGTACTAAGAGTACACCGGGATTATGTCATACATATAACGGGGGGGAAATCTTGCATTTCTGCTGTTCTAAGTCACCTAAGGTAAAATGATCACATCAGTAGGAAGACAGCTTTGTATTAAAAACTTTCTCATACTATAGGTTATTACAGAATCATCTACTATGATTTTAAGTTTTACCTGCCCACTGGAAAACTGAAATGTTGATTTACAATAAAATATTTATGCAAAATATTTAAAAATAAATAAAACGAATGTTATTCCCCCCAATAAATACTTAATGCCTACAATGACAGTGTAAGTATTACAAATCAAGGAACCAAGAGGAAAGGGTTAAAGTTTAATGAGTAGAGACACAGCTCAAAATCTAGGAGCCGGCCGCCCTGGGTGCTGCTCACCTGAATACGGGATGCCGTACTGCTGCGGCGGCTGGGGTGGCGCCTGCGGCTGCTGGGCCCCATAGCCAGCCTGCTGCGGGTACTGCTGGTACATCTGACCTAAAGGAGGCAGGAAAGGAAAAGAGGCAGTTTAACTCAGCAGAGAGAGATATTTTTAAGGCCCACTTAATTCGCTCCCCATCCAAACACAAAAACATACTGAGTAACAAGACACAAGAATGTGTTTGTTCCCCTTCAAATGTCTACGAAGAAGAGAAGAATGAGCACTTGAACACGTGCGGCTGCTCTGCTGTGGATTAGCTGCAGAGAACTCTAATCAGCAGCAAATAACACTAGTGGTTACTTCATAAATTCCAGAAAACCCAATGTTTTCACACCCAACTGCCAACAGATATGTACTGCTAATGTTCAGTCAGAACCAAGTAAGTCAAAAATCAACAAACAGAAATCTGAGAAAAGGGACAAATACCATTAATAGCTCCTAAATCTTTCCTAAAACATTGTATTATTTGGCATCTAAAAGTCTGAACCTTTATTTGTTGCCATATGAATGGACTCTTTGGTAGCAAGGAACATCTTTCCTTCCAGACCTCAAAGACACATTCGGCATTTGACAATGGTTTGCTTTTCCATCATCTGCATATCCTAGCCAATCATGTGGAATCTGAAACCTAAATGGTTCCTCTTTGGCACTTTTTTTTTTTTGAGGAAGATTACCCCTGAGCTAACATCCACTGCCAGTCCTCCTCTTTTTGCTGAGGAAGATTGGCCCTGAGCTAAGTGTGCCCATCTTCCTTATTTTATATGCGAGATGCCAGCCACAGCATGGCTTGAGAAGCGGTGTAGAGGTCCACATCTGGGATCTGAACCGGCGAACCCCAGGCCGCCAAAGCAGAAAACACGAAGTCAACCGCCACGCCACCAGGCCAGCCCCCCTCTTTAGCACTTCTTAATAACGGCAGACCTGTTTAACACTGGAGATGTGTTCTTGGAAATGAGAATTCTATGTGGGGTCAGTAGACCACAGTTCCTATGGAGAAACCTTTCAGACACTGTTATTACCTATAATTTACAAACAAGTAAGGATTTACTGGTTCATGTCTTTATCATCCTTGTTATTTTACAGTTGTTCTAATAATGATGGATTTAGCAAAATCTAATGCCTAGTGTAGCAATAAAACTTGCATTTTAATATCTAGCTAGTATTTAAATCTTTAAAATACGTAGCTAGTATTTAAGTCTTTAAAATAATTATATGTTGGCTAATTCTTCAAACTACCTGCTGCTAATCAAAAGACTATGGGTAAACAGCATACTTTCGGCAGAAGGAGACAACTGAAAAAAGTGAATACCTTATCTAGTGCCACTCAAGTGGAGGTGCAGAGGCAGCCAGCAGGCACAGGTCGAGACCAGGGCCGGAGCCCACTCTGCTGGACAGCTGCTCAGCCCCATGCATGCAGCACTACATGAGATGTGTCTGCACCCACAGCTGTTTGTCTCCTAGCAAGCAGCTGTATGCTTTTTATGATGGAAATAAAATTTGCTTAACTACTTTTTAAGCTATTAATCCTCTTCCCAAATACAACAAAAAACTGATAAAAGTTTCTTAAATGCTTTCTTAATGGTTTAAGACTTACAGATAAATAGCACAAAAAGTCATACAAAAGTTAACCACCTTATGAGATACCACCTTAATCCTGGATTGTATTTCATAACTAAATTTTAGAACAGAAGTGACCAGAACCTGGTACAGAAATATAATCAAGGGGGAGAGATATGTATATTTGACATTGAAAAGGCTGAGATTAACGCTCCATGTAGTAGCCAGTTGCCATTGGTGATCCCAGGGAATCATTAAGCCTCAAAAAAGCCTAATTGTTTTCCTCAATAAAAACAGAGTGCAACTGTTCTGAAAGCAAGGGCACACTGTGGTTTTTTTCCCCAATCTGCTACAAACCTGTTATAAAAAAAAGTTTCAGAGGCTTATTACTTTCTCTACAAAAGTATTCCTTTTACATGTTTTAAAAACACTTCATTCAAGTCCAAAATGAGATTCTCTGTCACAGTATTCTGAAATGTAATTAAGCAGTCTGTGTTTACTTGGAAAAAAGGAGGAGGAATAACTTCATACACTTGTAAGGAGGGAGCTGTAGGATATACTGATTAAGTCAAAAGGCAAATTGCAGGGGCCGGCCTGGTGGTGTAGCGGTTAAGTTCACATGCTCTGCTTCAGCGGCCCGGGGTTTGCTCATTCAGATCCTGGGTGCAGACCTACACATCACTCATCAAGCCACGCTGTGGCATGTGTCCCACATATAAAAAGAGGAAGATGGGCATAGATGTTAGCTCAGGGCCAATCTTCCTCAGCAAAAGGAGGAGGACTGGCAGCACATGTTAGCTCAGGGCTAACCTTCCTCAAAAAAAAAAAAGAAGAAGAAAAAGAAAAGTACACAGAGAGTTTAGAGTAAGCTTTGTTTTGAGTAAAAAAAAAAAAAAAATATATATATATATATGCTATGTGTTTCATATTTTCAGAAAGAATCAATGGTAAAATAAACTAAAAGTAATCAAAAATATCACCTCAAGGGAGAAAGAGAACAGGATGAAGCACAGGGGAATGTAAGACTTCTGGGACTGTACTTTGTTACAGAGTGGAAGCCAGCCTCCATGACCCCAATGACTCCTGCACATGTGTAGTGTATGGCAATGGATTGATGTCTTTACATCCTTAGAATTAGTAAGATTAACTCCACAACACAAAAATGAGCAAAGAATAAGCAATAAACTGATGAGTACTCACTCCCTTGTGTAGCCCCCTCTCACAATGAGTAGGGCTGACCTGTATACCAACAGAATACTGCAGAAATGACAATAACATTTCTGAGGACAGGTTAAGAGGTGGCCTTCCTCTACCTTACTCTCTCTTAATCATTCACTCTGGTGGAGCTGCCATGTCATGAGGTCACCAAGCAGCCTATGAGAAGTGAGGAATTGCAGCCTCTGCCAACAACCATGGAAGAGTCATCTCAGAAGGGCCCTCCAGCTCAGGTGAAGCGTCAGACAACTGCAGCCTCCTGAGACCCTGAGCCACAAGGACCCAGCTAAGCGGCTCCCAGATCCCTGACTCTCCGAAACTGTGCGAGACAATACATTTTCGTTGTTTTAAGCATCTATGTTTTGGGGTACATTATTATATAGCAATAGATAATTAACATACATAGTTTTGACTTTGGAAACATGTAGGGCTGACAGCTATTGGGGAAAAAAAAGAAAGACTTAAGACACATAACCAAATGGAAAATGTGAACTTTGTTAGATTCCTGACTTAACAAAATGTCAATTGTAGTAACATAATTATGAGACAATTAGGGAAATCAAATATAGATTGGTATGTGCTGACAATAAGAACTGTTACTGACTGGTTGTCCTGAGGAACTCAAGAGTAGGTCTGGATATTTCAACTGTTCTTCCAAATTGTTCTGTTTCCTTGTTATGTTAAAGAGATGCAATCACTAACCACCCTGAACCAGACCAGGCCTCACCACAAGAGCTATCCCTGTGACCTTTGCCTTGTTTTCAGTGCTAACATCTCTCCAGGAGGAGCTTAGGCCTTATCACCATAACCTGCAGTGTACGTGGGACATGTTTTCCACCTGAGCCCGCACAAGGGAATACCTGCCTCTCCCTTTTGAATATTCATTCCCATCCGAAACAAATGTCCCTGCTTCCCTTTGTCCAGGGACACCATGACTCTAGAAATGATTCCTCAGGGTCTCCTATTTGCCGCAGATACACTTCACTTTGTGAGACAACTACTTCTGGTGGAGAGTCCGATTTAACTCACCAGGAGAGAACCCACTTTGGTTTCAGTGACAGAATCACTTACTTTTGTTAGGTATAATAATCATATGGTGGTTTTGTTAGAAAGAAAAGAAGGTTATCATTTAGACATGCATACTGAAATAGTTGGGTGGAATCATATGCGAAGGATTTAAAACACTCCAGCAAATTTTTTAAAAAGTGGTGGGGGGAGGAGGGGACAACAGAGATGAAAACAGAATGCCAAAATATCAGTAAGTGTTGAAGCTGCATGATGGTTACATGAAGATCTGATTATTCTACCTCTATTTTTGTGTGTTTCACAATTTACATAATAAAAGCTAGTTTAAAAGTCTACTCAGCTTATCATTATATTGGTGTATAATTTTACAGATTTTAATTATATCCTTTTCACCTTTTTAGTTTGTCAAACAGCTATACCTCCTGGTCTCTGATGATTTTTAGGGCTCTTCTCTACATCCTCACCACTTATTTATATATTTTTGGCAATTATTCAACTACAGTTTTCCAGTAACAGAAGCATCTGCTTTATCTGAAAAAGGATAATACTGTCCATTTTGTTTATTTTCATGATGCTCGACATTTTCTTTTTTTAAAGTTTTTTTTTTTTCCCTTTTTCTCCCCAAAGCCCCCACATACATAGTTGTGTATTCTTAGTTGTGGGTCCTTCTAGTTGTGGCATGTGGCACGCCGCTCAGCATGGCTCGATGAGCGGTGCCTTGTCCGCGCCCAGGACTCGAACCAACGAAACACTGGGCCGCCTGCAGCAGAGCGCACCAACTTAGCCACTCGGCCACAGGGCTGGCCCCTCGACATTTTCTTGATCCTTTTAACTGAACAACATATTAAGACTAAAATCCTTGGGATAAAAATTTACAATTCTGAAATCCCTTTTATGGAATTTAAGTAACAACTCAGATTTATTTTATTTTAGATTATTTCATATTCTATTCTATGACTGCTATATTAATCAATTATTAGTAATAGATTTTAATAATTTTTATGTTGATTATTCTGCTCAAAGTATAACCAGCAGTTGATCTAACTGGTGATGTCAGAGATTCATTACACATCATATGTCAAAAAGTATTCATCATAGTAGCCTACAAATTCATCTCAGGAATCTATAAATAACTGATATATTAATCTAGAGCTGTGCTATCCAATACAACATTCACTAGCCACTAAGCACCTGAAATGTGGCTGGTCTGAACTGTGAGATGCTGTACGTGTTTCAGATTGGTGTCACACCCCAGATTCCCAATATGTAGTATGAAAAACAGAACGTAAAACATTAATAACTTCTTAATAATGATTACATGTTGATACACTGAATATACTGGATTAAATAAAATGTATACTTAAAATTAATTTTCCCTTTAAAACTTCTTTTTGATGTGGCTAATAGAAAATTTCAAATTACATGTGGCTTCCATTGTATGTCTTTTGATTTAGAGATTTACCTCCAGAAGGCTAATCTATTCACTGATGTCACATCTTAATAGCTGTCCAATTTTTTATATTGTATGTTTTAATGTAAACTAAAAATAGTAACAGTTGTGGGGGCCAGCGCAGTGGCAGAGTGGTTAAGTTTGCGCATTCCACTTCAGTGGCCCAGGGTTTTACCAGTTCCGATCCTGGGTGCAGACATGGCACCACTCATCCAGCCATGCTGAGGCGGCGTCCCACATAGCACAAACAGAGACACTCACAACTAGAATATACAACCGCATACTTGGGGGCTTTGGGGAGAAGAAGAAAAAGAAAAACGATTGGCAACAGATGTTAGCTCAGGTGCCAATCTTTACCCCCCCAAAATAAATAAATAAATAAAAAGTAACAGTTTTAGCAAGGTGTACAATTAATGCCACCCTAAAGGGATTTAATGCAGATCAGACTGTGTTAATCTGACGCCTCTGAAAAGGGAACCTGGATGCTAGGGGACAGAGGCAGGAGAGAGAATTTTTGAATTGTCACTGTATATCCCTTCATCTTTTTAAAATTTTACCTTTTTGAAAATAAATTTTCAATTGAAACAAACCCCTGATAAAATACTTTGAGATATTGTTAGTGGAGCCTTACATCCCGTTCCTTTATAAGTGAACAGCAAAGATTATTTGGTACAACAATCCTTCCAACTGTCATCCTACAACAGTAGACACTGCTTCCAATGAGACTGCTTTTAAACAGATGTTAGTTCACCAGATACAGCCATTAAAGTCCATCATATCCAAACTCTGCTGCCCCCTCCCTGTTTCGGCCCCACACCTGCTGCAGTTGTGGTTTGCTCCAGTTTTAGCAGTTGCATCTTGGTGCAAAGGAAAGACTGTGACCAAAGTTGGCTGAAAAGAGGCTTAAGCAATAAGAAATTCTTCCCAAACCACTCATTCATCAGCAAATGCCACCTGCTGGTTCCTAAGACTAGCATTAACCCAGTGGGACAACTCTGAAAGTATCGGCACAGGACGACAGAACTGTTACAAAAGCGCTCAGTTCACTTTAGGCTAGGATTTTTTTTTTTTTTTTAATGTGATTGATAAACTCAGTCACTTGCTTCTCGTACTGAAAATAATCATACCACCACCTGGCCCCTTTATACAAACAGTGAGAGCACCACCTGGTGTTTGTTTTAAAGTGAAATGTGCAGGTTTAAAGGTCCTAACATGCGTGGCAATTCAGAGAACTCACATTTTAACAACGGGAAGGAACCCCAGAGAGCAGTAACTACGTAGCCATGTTCTGCAGAGCGCCAGGGTTTCAGTGAGGCACTTCAGTGCCCACTAGCTTGAGCTTGTGGCCCCTCAATCCCCTTCATCAACCATGGCAACGACCCCTTTGTCTGTCTTAAATAATGAGCTTTCAAGTTATGTTTCATTCAGGGCTAAAGACATTCTTTTGAAATCACTGGTTTAGTCCAATTTTCACAATTTACAGTGAGAGAATATCAAAACCCAGAGAGATTAAATCACTCATCTAAGGACACATCATTTACAGAAAAGTTTGATTTAAAATACATTGCTTTTTTGGGCTGGCCCCGTGGCCGAGTGGTTAAGTTCGCGCGCTCCGCTGCAGGCGGCCCAGTGTTTCGTTAGTTCGAATCCTGGGCGCGGACATGGCACTGCTCATCAAACCACACTGAGGCAGCATCCCACATGCCACAACTAGAAGAACCCACAACGAAGAATACACAACTATGTACCGGGGGGCTTTGGGGAGAAAAAGGAAAAAATAAAAATCTTTAAAATACATTGCTTTTTTTCCACAAAAGACATACTGCTAACTGCACAAAAATATAAAAGGCTATTTATTTTTCTAAGAAATTACACTTAACTAAAGGTATGCTTTACCTCTATTCTAAAAATCTTCTTAAATTACAAAAATAATTAATAAACAGTTGCAAGAGGAAAAGGGAGAAGAAAACAAAATAGTACCTAAGTATTATGTAAAATAAAGCATCACACCTCGACGGGTCATCTCTGACCCCATGGGTCACCACTGACTAGTGACTGGTAGGAATCCTCCCTGATCTTTCACCCCGTATTTATATTCATATAAACACCTTTTTAGGTTGTTTTTCTTTTCAATAATCGAAAGCATACCTGACATATTGTTCTATTTGGTTTTTTTAAGGAAAACATACATTAGTAAACCAAAATTTTCACAACTGTGTTCATGGCATGAATGCATATGTAAGCTGTTTAACCATTACCAACAACGCTGCAATAAACATTTCTGCACGTGTACCTTCTTGCACACGTGCTCTAAGCTCTATTTTACCTTCACTCTGACCTGCTTGTGTCTGAGCTCCTGTATATGGCGGCTGCTGTGGCTGGACTCCTGGTGGGTGAGCTGCAGAGGAGGAGGAAGCGATGCTGTCGGGAGTTCCCGAACGGTCTTCTGCAGGAGCACTAGGTGGCCCTGGATGGTCATGAGAAGTCAGTTCAGTTCCTAATGCAAGACTTTCCCCAGCAAGCTCAATTAATAAGTTTGGTTAAAAGAGACTAAAAGTACTACAGAATAAGCATAACCACAAATGCAGCCTTTTTCATTAAATGTATGTACTTTATTTTTTCCTTCACTCCAGTCTCTTAAGAATCCAAAGCTACAATTGGAAATCCTTCCCTATAAAGTGTAGAGTGCTATATTCCTCAGTTCTAACCTCCCCTTGCAAAAACCAAAACTCATCTCTGCAATACCAATGTCCCCTCCCCTACCTTATGCAATCTATTGTGTAGATCAACCAAAAGTATCATTTCCTTCAATGAGTCTCCACTGCCCACAAATCAAGGTCAACCCTCCAGCTTGGTATTCGAGGATCCAAACATTATTTCAGACAATTCCTCTTCTCACACGCCCCCTTCAGCTAAACTAACCTGCTCCCACAGTATCTGCACTGTTTTTTCAGCCTCCATTTCATTCATCGCTGCCCCTCCACTGCCCCATTTTGACACATGTAAGTATAAGATTCTGTAAAACCCAGTCATCACCCCACGCTTCTAGTAAGGCTTCTTCACCCAGAAATACTGTCTCCACTGGAGAAATTCTGCGGAGTTCACTTTGACGACGGCCCCAACCCTTCTACTTGGCATTTCTCAACAGGTCCCATCTTCCCTACTAGACTACAAGCTCTGTCAGCCAGGCTCCTGATTCTTTCCATCTGCCTCACGAGGCTAGAACTCTTACACACAGAGCCACTCAAATTCTTCCAAAACAATGAAAAAAGAAAATGGAGAGAACTCACTACAGTTCCAATACTGTGACAGTGAAAAAACATTCTGAAGATAACTGCAGCTATGTCTCACTCCTTTCAGTTCTTTTCGTGTAGGCAACACAGAACAGTGGTTAAAAGAAGAGGTTGTGGAGCCAGACTGCCAAGGTGCAGATCTCAGTGCTGCAATTTAGTAGCTGTGGAACTCGGAGCATGTTACTTAACCTCCTCCTGTGCCTCAGCTCCCTCACCTGTACAAGAGAAATACTAATTCCTACTTCCCAAAGTTACGTATGGATTATGAGTTAACAAGAGCTTACAGCAAGAGCTCATGAAAGTGACTACACTTAGAAAGCTCCACATAAGTACTTGCTATTACTAGCTGGCTCATTTCCCTAAGGGCAAACCTCCACCTTCTGCCCTGGTGTATCCCAGAACTGAGCACTGTATTATTAGCCACACAGTTGGCAGCTGACAATCCAAGTATTGACGAGAACCTAAACTGGGATAACAGAGTGGTAATGCAAGAGAAACTGATGATTACAGAGTAAACTGGATGACTGCTCCTGTGTACCACATTTTACTGATATTTAGATACGTGTAGATAAATATATACACAGCCCTCCTACAAAAGACACTGTGTTATTATCCTCAAAAAATATATTAGCTTGACTCCTCTTTTCTCCCTTGATTGTAACCTATTAGTTAATGTTCCTCACGCTATCCTTTAATACTCCTTTCTTCCTTGTCATGTCCACATTCACTACTGGAGCTGAGTTTTTCACCACAGCACACCTAAATAACTACAAAGTATCTGGGAGTTTTCCATGTGCACAGTTTTTCCTACTTCAGCTCAACATACAAAGCTACCAGAAAAACAGTCTTCAAATAGTGTGCATCACATTACAGGAGTCCCCCCCCCTTATCTAAGGGGACTATGTTTCAAGACCCCTGTGGATGCCTGAAGCCACGAACAGTACTGAACCCTATATATATATATATATATATATATATATGCTTTTTCCTATACATACAGACCTATGGTAAAGTTTAATTTATAAATTAGGCACAGTAAGAGATTAATAACAGTAAATCTCTTAGGCACATCAGAATTGCCAGCATCACTACTCTTGCACTTTGGGGCCATTATGAAGTACAATAAGGGTGACTTGAACACAAGCACTGTGATACCTCGACAGTCGATCTGACAACAGATGGCTACTAAGTGACTAACAGCTGGGAGGGTATACAGTAGGATCCGCTGGACAAAGGGATGATTCACATCCCAGGAGGAAGGGGGCGAGATGGAGCAGGACGGTGGGAGACTTCATCCTGCTACTCAGAATGACACGCAATTTAAAACTTATGAATTGTTTATATCTGGAATTTCCCATTTAATATTTTCGGACCACGGCTGACTGAGGGTAACTGAAACCGTGGAAAGCGAAACTGCAATTAAGGGGGGACTATTGTAATTATGTTGTTCTCATCTGGCATATACTGTATTCAAATCAAAATTTTTAAGCCTGACCTCACATGTAACCATTTACTCCTCTATCTAGTATTTCCTGAAGTCTTACATATTAAGAAACTGTATTATTAACCCATATTTCATTTCTCTAAAAATGTTTTTCAGATGTATCATTAACCTGATGTCTTCCTTTGCCAAGAACATATGTCATATAGAAATATTTGCCTCTCCTTTTCAGAAGTTCACACAATTCTCTTTAATGAATAATCCCATAAAACTCCCAAAGAAAATGAAAATTAATACAATCCTTCATTTCCAGTTACTGGTAATGGAAAAGTAAACTGGTCAGGTAAACCCTCCCATAGGTAACAACTAAAAACCTAGACAAAATAGAAGAAAACAACTATCTGAAATCATTGGAAGTTAACCGAATGTCAGCAAAAACCAGAAAAGTGTTTACCCTAAGGGGATTACAACGGGCAAGAACTGCAAGCCCTGACCTCTGCAGCACCAAGGGCAGAAAAGCAGTGTTAACTTCACAGCTAGCCAAGCAGCGGGAAATTTAGGAGGAAAATCCCTGGAGGAAAATAAGAGAGCCACCAAAGAAGTGAGACCTAAAATCTGAGTATCAGCTCAGCCCGAATCCCCAGCTGACCATGGGGTTTGGAGGGGGGACACCCAGCAGGGCTCAGAAAAAAAGCAGCAATAGAGCTGAGAAGACTGAACAGCGACATAAGCTGCTATACTCCATGAGGAGAAAGGGAGAGTAGTCTGAGTCCACACAGGTTAACTCCCTGTGAGAGCAACAATACGAAAACATCCTCGAAAGAACCTAAAAGAATCCCAGGTCACTACCACATATTAAGAACAATGTCCAATTTTCAATCAAAAACTATCAGACATGTAAAGAAAGAGGAAAATGTGACCCAGACTTGGAGAAAAGAAGCAGTGAAAGAAAGTAACTGTAAACAGACCCAGATGTTGGATGTAGCAGACAGTTCAAAGCAGCTATCATAAATTTTTTTAAAGAATTAAACAAAAATACACTCAATGAATTAAAGGAAGATAGCCTTAATGAATGTAAAGGTAAGAAACCTCAACAGAAAAAAAGGAAACTATAAAAAGAACCAAATGGAAATTCTAGAGCTGAAAACAATAACAGAGACAAAAAGTTCACTAGCAGACTGGAAATGGCAGAATCAGTGAACTTGAAGAGAGTTCAACAGAAATCATCCAATCTGAAGAACAGAGAGACAAAAGAGTGAAGAAAAATGAACCTCAGAGACCCCTGGGGCAATTTCAAGCTCTCTAATATATGTGTAATTGGAGTCCCAAAAGAGAAACAAGCAGAAAAACGTTGAAAAAATGATGGCCAAAAAATAAAAAAGAAGAAATCACAGTGTAAGTGCTGTTCTAAGGTTAAAAACACTCACATAAAAGCATTTTCTACACTAAAGCAATTTAACCAGAAATCTAAATTTCTCTAAGATCAGAACAGAGAATAAGACATCAAATATAATCTAAATCCTGCAACAAATCTGAAATAAGATTATAAAATGGTTCCAATATTTTAAAAAATTAACTTTCTAAATTCTAATTTTGATAAAGTTGACCTAAACCAAGCAGTGGTCACTCTTTAAAGGTGAGGGTTCTACTGACTAGGAGAGGGAGTGAGAAAGCTCTCGGGACGCTGGGTGGAAAGCATCCACATCTGGATCTAGTTGGTGTATACACACATAGGCACATACACATGTAAAAATCTATTGAACTGAACCCTTAAGATTTATGCACTTCATCATATCCAAATTATCCTTCTATTGCAGAAGGAAAGAAAGAAAGAGAGGAAAGGAAGGAGGGGGAGAAGGAAGGAGGGAGGAACTAACTTACCTGAAACCTGATCATCTGTTAAGCCAAACGCTGACATGACATTTTTACTGATTTCATCTTGGTTTTTTAAAGGGTCAAAGGCTGACATACTTGCTGCCATAACCTGAGTAGACTGTTTTCCAGAAGAATCAGAAGCAGCAGGCTTTTCTTCCCTACCATCCACAGTATCTATAAGAGGAATAAACAGAAACTTGTTTCCATTTTATCTATAGTCAATAAGGCCTGAAAAATACAAGATGGGGAAACACATATGTGCATGAAGTCTGGAACGGGAAGAGGAAGTATCTCTGAATACAGGATCACAGATAATCTTACTTCTTTATAGTTGTTTCTATTTTTATTTTTAAAATCAGGAAAAAAGTCTAAAAGAAATGTAAATAACAGCTTTTTCAAAAATTCTATCTACCTCCTTCTCTGAGAATTATGAAATGAGGGGAAAAAATACAACTACCTTAAACTGAGAAAATTTATCCTTTTTTTGGAGCCCCATAATTTATACCCTAATATCAGATACATACTGGACACTAATACTTTATTTTCTAAAAGGATAAGAAGCTTAACTAAAGTTATGGTATCAACTTTTATGTTTTATTTCTACTTGTCTATTGGTCCATTATTAAATTACATGGAAATCTCAAGCCAACCAATACGTTAAACATATACTTGTAATTTGCTATGGCTTCTTCTAAAACACTTACTGTTTATTAATTACTTACTTAAATCCTCACAGATGAAATGATATGTGTCTGGGATTTGCTTAAAATCACATGGGAGGGGTGGAAATGTGTGAGAGTCCAGACGACATGAGACTGACTGTGAGTTGATAATTGTTGAAGTTGGGTGAGGGTTCATGGGATTCATGATAGTATTATTGTCTCCTTCGTATATGTCTAAATGTTCCCATAACAAAATATTTCAAAAAATAGAAAAATAAAAGTTCAAACATTACGAGCTGGATGAATTTGAAACCATGCTTTTCTGAGGACCCGAAGCTCCTCAACAGGCATTTACACTACCACTCAACAGGCATTTACACTACCACCGTGTGAAAGAAAAAGGGCTCAAGAGTACCCGCATTTTACAAATAGCAACCTGAGGCCACGATACTAAAAAAGGCATAAAAAACCAAAAACAAACAAGGAAACAAAAAAGAACACTGCTAACCATTTACTCGTGTTAACAGACAATTATCGATTTTTTCTATTACCAAGCAAGTAAACATCAGTTGTTAGATCGCCCCTGTGATCAAGACAAAATCCATGCTGTGAAAACATGTAAGTACTAAGTGGAACATAAGGGCATACGGCCCTGCGCTCTCACTCATTCCTATCATTCCACTGGTTATACTAATGTTTCCTCACATAAAATACATCTACCAGTTATCTGTCTTCCTCACCAATTTCCTTCCTCTAACTCCAAAGCTACACCTCAGGAGCCGATCACACCAATCTCACCAGTTATTCCCCCTCAGATGACTACCTTCCACTATCAACACATCTCTCCACTTCTCGCTGACCAATCCAGCAGGAAACGCAACGCATGTCCACTAGGACACTGACTGCTCTGTTAGCTGCCACAGCTACTGCAACAGGTGAAGCCAGTATTTAAGGCAGACTACGCAGCATTTGCCTCAGAGAGGAGAGCAAGTGTCCAAGAACCAGAGCAAGGGCAGAGCACTGAGGAACATGGCAGCCACACGCTTCTGGGTGAGGACAAGCCACACAGTGCATGGCAGTGCCAGCTGACCAGCAGTTTTTTTGTGTGTGTGGACTACACTTGCAGTTTCTGACGTAGGTTTTTTGGTTTATTTTATGCTGTTTTTCTTGAGAAGATTATTAAATCAGGATACGTTCTAAGAGCTTGGCGGCTTAGGAAATTTCATAGAAGGCAGGGAGTCAAGAGGTAAGTGATCTTACTAAGTACAGGAGAGAAAACAAAAAATAAATTACAACCATCTGTAAAAATACAGCACAGAATGTATTATTCAATTCCTTAGATAACTCAGATAAGACACAATAACCAGAAGGATGACCACAAAAAGAAACAACATGTGATGGAAATTCCAAGATGTGGAGAGGAGACCAATTTAACATCTTTTACATTAACACAGGTAAGACGTTAGCAATAAAATATATGAAAACATGGAAATAAAGGACTGATAAAGAAAAGCAGTAGATATAGTGCCAAGAAATAAGTTAGAATAAAAAGGTTGCTTCATCAAAACCAAAAAGCTTACAATTCTATTCCTTAGAGCAGAATGTAGGCTACTGGAGGTAATTTCTGTGCAGTACTGGCTATATTTCTGGAATTCTGATCTAAGTTTCATGATATTCTACAGATGCCTAAATCCACCAAAATTATATACAAATTTTGTTGTGTCAGCACTTATGAATTCTTCTGGGAAAATGGCCAAAAGCTTTCTTCAGATCCTTGACCTAAAATTGGAGCTTTCTGTTTGGAGAGAGAGAGTTCAGATCAGGCAATCTGCTCTGACCTGAAATATAAAGGCTTCATCATAAAGAGGACAGGAGGATCACAACATTTCAGCAAATCTCCAAAACGTTCTGAAATACAGAGATGAAACTAGAAATCACTAATCAGTCACCAAGTGTTTACTGAGCATCTACCATTAACACAATTCCACATGGCTAGAGAACAGAGGAGGAGGGTAATTATGAAAAATGCATCCTTATTTAAACTATAACTAAATTAAAGAAAGAAAACAAAACGCCAAAATTTAGATAGGGCCACAAAATAGAGTATCTCAGAATCTAAAGGTTGCAAGGGATTTTATTTTACAATGCCACTTTTCCACAAAATCATCTTCTATTAAGCCCCTTATATGCAGTCACCCACACTCTCTAAAAAATTACTATTTCACAATATGGACACTTTTAAGCATGTGAAACTTAAATGCAAACACAAAAATTGTAAAAAAAAAAAAAAAAAAAGTTTATTTTCTAAGTGCAACATCTAAGAATATTAAAAGATGAGGAAAGCAGTTTTTTAACATCTACTTTCAAGCCATAATACATACTTAAATTTTTGTCTACATTTTAAAATATATTTGGTCCAAAAACTGTATGTCAGTTCCAAATTTGTCGATAAATCCTGCTTTATCTTAATATAAATACTAGATGTGATCTGCAAAATGGGAGAAAAAATCAATTTTTCTTTGCATATTATGATTATTAAAATTGTGTTTAAGATAAACTTCACATTTTAATGTACTAATCTAAAATTATTTTTTGCTTGAAACTTTTTCATATACCACACAAAACTCATGAAATGATTTTAAATTCCTAAGGTTCATTAATTATCTACTACATTGAAAAAGGTTCAAGAGTCAAAGGGTCTGAAACTGACCTCTGTCATAAACCCCAGAGTCCAAGACTAGGTGTAAAAAGATCACCCTCTGGGATTCCCACGCCCTGCCCTCCAGTAAGTCTCTGATGAGATTCAGAAGTTCCTACAATAAAATCTCCCAGGAATCCTGATGGACAGCCAGGTTTAAGAACACAGATACAAATACCAACACAGATACAGAAATGAGAGAGGGTGACTCTGAGGGTGCCATCCCACTCCTACTGAAGAAGAGTTAAAAAAAAACACAAGAAGAATAAATCAGAATAAAATGGATTCATGGTCTACCATTTTCAGGAATACTGGTGGAAGGTCCTGGTTCTCCAGGTGGTTCCAAGCTATCTAATAAACGATTCACTTTATTTCGAAGTTCTATCAGTTCTCGACGGAGATATTTCACCTGACTTGATTCAAGAGGTCTTGGTTGGCCATTAACTGAAATGAAAGCATTAATTTACGTAAAATTAGGAAATGTTCTTATATAAGCATATCAACAGAATAACATGCTATAAGGAAAAATAAAAACAATTTCTTAAAAAAGTGAAACAAAATCAAACAAGACACCTATTGATGTCATTTGAATAACTCTCTTTAAGGAAAGGATTCTTTACTGCTAATAATTTACCTTTTGGAAAAAATAAATATTCATCAGTCTTTGTTGATGCCAGATCTATGGCCTATGACCAAAAAAAGGATTATTAGAAGAATTCAACTATAGAAAAATAAATTAAAACCTACAGAAGGCTTTAAATATATGTAATAGAAATTATATACCTTCAAAGGCTCATTCTATTTCACATTATTCTTTTATAGTCTTGAAATAATATAATAAACACCTTATTCTATACATAAGTGTTAAAAAGTGCAATATGACTAATAGGTCTGTTAACCCTCCCGCCTACTTTTGACCTAAAAGAAGAAAACGTAGCTACCTAAAATAACTGACCTAAAAAATAACCTACTAAAAGAATAAGCAGAACTCATGAATCCACACCACCACTGTCCTTCAAAGCCGTTACTTCCAAAAGCAGTATACAAGCTAAAGAGAGTATTCAGTAATCGTTGGGTTTTTTTATTAATGAGGGCAACATTACCTCATTTAATTACTCATTTTGTCCAACTAACTTTCAGCTAACTAGAAAAAAAATGCAATCCTTCATCCAGCAAAGACTGTCACCACTGAGGTTATTTTAAAAAAAGTGACAACAGGCTCTGAATGCAAACCTCAAGATAGGAGTTCAAAAATTAACCTAAAATGCTTTACGTATTACCAGTACACATACGTACAAACTCCTGAAGCACCAAATTAAAAAAGGAAATCAACTTGAAAATAAAGGTTCAGAGAGATTCTTTGTTAAATACGTTTCAAAGATCAAAAAACCTATGCCAGCTTTTAGAAGACAATTCACCAGTATTTTACATACTCCCCACATACTTAAGAGGAAGCTCAATGTGCTCTCCTACCTACATCACTTAATTATTGGCTTTTACTGAGTATTACTGGTTTTTCTCTAATATGTGGGAGAAAAGCAGCTCCTGACAGCCAGGACCGGACCTGGCCTTGCAAGGGCTGCCAGAAGCTGGCCTGGCGCTCACAGGCAGGCTGCAGCGTCCTCTTGTTGAACAGGCACAATTTCAAAGAACACCAACAATCAGAAAAGATCATTCTGTGACCGTGATAGATCAACACAAAAACAAAGCCACTCCAAAATCATGTGAGAATTCAGACAAAAACAGGAACACTCACCAAACCACAAAAATGCAGTCTTAGAGTTCTGAACTCTAAGTTCACCAACAGGATTTTTTCTGTGAGAAGCCTATGTGACCTGGATTGAGAACACAGCCCCCAGGGAGATTTTTGCCTTTGCTTCTTGCTATTTTTATAGTAGTATCTGGGCTTGGGAGTTCCGAAACTGTGCAGATAGTTTAAATTTAAACCTAACCCACCTAAAGACCATGGTCATGAACCCTCTAGGAAGCCTCCACAAACTCTGACAACCCAGGGTCTAAGAGTTTCCTATATCAATTCCTTGCCTCTTCTTGCATCAACGGAGAGATGTTTTTCTTCTACAATATTCTTTTTGAGCAACAGCCCACTGAGTGTCTAGGACCTAAGGCCTATAGCATATAGACATCAAATGACAAGTCCTTAGATTATGTAGACTGAAACCTTCACCATCGCCACCAAAACCATCCCAAGTCTCAGCTTTTGGTACTTTTGGCCCTGATTTTTAATTCCATCTATTTTTTTGGTCCCTGGACATCTCCCTCACTCTCCTCAGCAAGCTCTCGTACAGGATTATTTAGCATGTCCTTTGTGTTGCTGAAAGGAGAGTTTTCGGTTTATCTAATCTGCCTGACAGGTGGCCAAGAGTGGTTAAGTATTTTAGATTTAATTCTATTAAAAAATACCTTTTATTTAAAAAATTTTAAACAGGTTTTTATTTGTTATTAGCACTTCAAAATCTGATTCATATTCACCCTTCCTAGACAGAGATGAAATGGATACAAATTAAATCAATTGGCCATGATCATATTTCATGGAACTACAAGGTTCAGTGCCATATAACTTTTTCGAAATGCTGAACAAAACAAAATATCCAGAAAAAATGTCCATATTTTATTTTTCACATAATCATGCTTCCACTTTAACTCTGTCATCATTTCTATCTTGTTTCTTAATAGTTCTGCCTTGCAAATCTGTTACAATTTATAAGAAAATTAAAATCTAAAAAATTAAAATTAGTCTTATATTTGTCTTTTTATCAGAACTATCTCTAATCCTTAAGTACTCCTTGAAAAATAATGTCTAAAGTATCAGGCCTATATGGTAAGCCCTGAAAATAAGTAAAAACCTACTATACTATAGAAGATAATCATATTCTTAGAGAACTAAACTTAATAAAAGTAGTTTTAACCCTGCAATTATTTCCAATCCTGGAAACACTTATCCAAGGGGTACACATCACTATTTAGGGTAACTGAGCAGATGGCGAATTTAAAACATGCCTAATTTCTGTTAATCTTCAAAAAAATATAATTAAGCCTTAATATTTCAAAAAAGTCTGATACAGCTAAATTAAAGCAATAATACTCTACTAGGGACATTTAAGTTATCTCTGAGTTCAAAAACAATAATCTTAATACACCCAGTTCTTCGTGAATCAAACGTTCATCATTTTCTTAAAACATACATAGTCAGAAGCTTCAAGTAATTGAAGACCACTCCTGGAACACCAACTAATGTAAGCACCTTTTGAAAAAGTTATTCCTCAATTCTGAGTCTTTAAAAAAAAAAGGCTAAAAAGTCTTTAATAAAAATGAAAAAATAGTAAATTTATTAGAAAGTTTACCACTTACCGAATAATGTCAGTTTCAGTATCCTACTACACTGAATTGCAAAGGAAAGGTCAGAACTATCAAAAATTGTTATAAGATCTCCATCTGCAATATTAAAAAAAAAGAAATGAGATTCAGATTGGCATCAGTAGTAAACTAGGATATACATTAAATTAAAATCCAAAAAAATGTAGAGTGCAGAGTATAATTAGAATCTCCCAAAAAAGTCTTAAACATTAAAGAATCTAAGAAAAACATATTTGTTCAAAAGAATACTACATCGACTTTGCTACTTGTTTTTACGGCAGGGTATTTATCACACCCACATTAGAAAAGCCAAAACACAGCTAAAATTAAGGCACCAGTGATCTTTCACTAGCCAACAGGAGGAGGTTCATGGTACCAATATCATAAATTATTGGTTTAGACTGAAACTTTTCCATTCCAAAAAATTTAAATGTATTTATCAAAAGTTGAATCAAGACTCTCAAGGTTGAAATCTGAATTCTACGTGCAGTAAAACACCATTGACACAAACAGAGGGGGAGACATACAGAATAGTAACTAAAAGGGCTGCAAAAAAGATTTTCACAGAACAGCTCTAATAAAAGGGGAGGCAGGGGATGCTTTCAGGTCATCAAACTATCAACTCTCCCCAGAAAAATATCCATACACATGAGACTCTGCAATCCCCTAGATCCCGAGGATAAAGAACACTATAATTAGCATATCAATTGCCTGTTTCAAAAGCTTTCAAAGAGCTAGGGGGAAAAATGTTCTCTGGAGAGAGCAAGAACAGAAAGGCAGCCACAGGCAAGACGCTGGTCAGGGGCCTCTGCAGGGTATCTTCACAGATGCTGTGGGGCTGGAGGGGCGGCTTTATCCGGGGAGGCTGGGAGGCTGCTCCAGGGACGCCCTGCTACACCAATTTTAACACTGATTACATAGGTTCATTTTGGACAAAGATGGCAATAAAAGCCATAACTGAGGATTTTATCATTCTTTTCAGCTCTTTAAAACCAGACCCACTTCTTGTAACAAACATATCTAATGTTCAACTTCAGAGATTCTACTCATAAGCACATTTTTAAGAAAACAATGCAAAAGAAGGAAACTTTCTATAACTGTCTTTTTTTCTTTTCTGAATTCTCAACAGAAGCAGAATACCCTGACGGCACAAACCTGACCTAGGCCAGCACTCAGCCCTAGTACCCAGCACAGTCTAAGGAACACAAATCTGTACAATTCAAAACACTCAAAAACACCAGGAAAAATAAATTCACTGGGGAAACTACAAGGGGGGACAAAGTTTCAACAACGAGGATCCTCTAAGCTAGGTGTCCATGAACTGTGACCAATGGTCCAAGCTGTGCGTTTACAGGACTGTAAACTAAGAGTGGTTTTTATATTTTTAAACGGTTTTAAAGCAAAGAAGATGAGCTAGAGGCCTTATGTGACCCACAATGCTAAAACTACTTATCAGCTGATGTTTTAAAGAGAAAGTTCGCTGACCTTTCAAAAATAAGGGAGTTAAGAGAACGCCAGTTAAACAGCGAGGTCAACGTAAGATATGCCAAGTTTGAGGCGAGACAAAGCATCTCAGGTAAAACGAAGACCATTAAAAATTTGAGTTGTCAAGTCAAGAAAAAGAACAAATTGATCAAATTGAGGCACACGTAGAAATCAAAGAGTTTCATGGAAGTCAATGTATTCTAAGTAGATGAGATTACTAGGGAAGAGAACAGGAAGAAAATTGCTCTCCTTGATTGTTCCTTAATATGGGTGACCCTCAAAAATTAGTTCTAGGAACTTTTAGATCACACATTACAAAAAAGAAAGGAGAATTACACCTGTGGCTAAATGGCCAGTTCAGCTGATCATCATTGATTTATACCCCTCTTCCACAGTATAAGTTGTTGGAAAGTGGCTGTCCAACCGGGGACATTTCTCAACCCACTGACATCTCAGCAGAGCCACGTGACTGGGGTCTGGCCAATGTGACGTGAGCAGAAATGCCATCCAGCACCTCAAGGCCTAGAGAGGGCAACAGCCCACGTGACCCTCTACACGTGGTCTTCTTGCCTGCCGGATGCCAATACTCAAGGTGAGCCCGTAAGCCATGTGCTGAAGACATCAGAGCTTCTGTCAACCTGGGTCCCTGAATGATTTGAGTTAAACCACTAAGATCTTAAGATTTCTATTATAACAGGTGGCATTACTTTAAGCTAAGACTCAGAAAGACAGAGAAGCTATTAGTGATAAGAAGAAAACTGGGATAGCAGTGTCATAGATGTTAAGGGATAAAGAGTATTTAAAAAAGGATGACAGGGATAGCAGTGCCAAGTATGGAGATCAAGGTGAAACAGACTGGAAATAGATTCAGCAGCAGTAAGAGAGCAGTAACCACCGACAGCACAATCTCCAAAGAGATGTTAACAAAGGAGACTAGTTTAAAGAAAAGGAAACAAAGATACTACTATACTACTATTATAATTCCACTGTGTCTGATGAAACAGTTGTCATTTAAAAACCCATCCCCATAAAAACAGTTTTCTGGAGGCCAGCCCAGTGTCATAATGGTTAAGTTCGCCTGCTCTGCTTCAGTGGCCCAGGGTCTGCTGGTTCGCATCCTGGGTGCAGACCTATATACTGCTTATCAAGCCATGGCATGTCACACAGAAGAACTAGAAGGACTTACAACTGGGATATACAACTATGTACTGGGGCTTTGGGAAGAAAAAAAAAAGAGGAAGACTGGCAACAGATATTAGCTCAGGGCCAATCTTCCTCACCAAAAAAACAGCAAAAAAAAATAGTTTTGTGGTCAAATGAGCCTGGGAACACTGCACACTATAAACTAACAATGTACATCAGCATATCATATGCTCTGAAAATTCCTGCAATAAAGAAGTACTTTTGTCTTCATTTAAACCGGCTTTCCCATACTTAGTTGACTATGAAATTCTTTCTCATTCAATATCTACGGATATCCCTTTCACTTTGGGAAATACAAGTGAAAGTTTGGTTTTAAAAGCAAAGAGGAAGCCAAACTTGCACAGGCAAAAGAGAAAAAAAAATGCTTGTAAAAATGTATGTGAAAGCATTCTATCACTTAAAATCCCCTTCTAATAAGAAACCACTTAGCTCTTTTTTTTTTTCGTGAGGAAGATTAGCCCCGAGCTAACATCTGTGTCCATCTTCCTCTATTCTGTATGTGGGACCTTGCCCCAGCATGGCTTGATGAGCAGTGTGCAGGTCTGCACCCAGGATCCGAACCCACCTACCCCAGGCCACTGAAGGAGAACGCATGAACTTAACCACTACACCAGTGGCCAGCCCTTTAGCTATTTTTAACTTATAAAACAATTGTAACTAACTACATGAGCATCCCATTAAATTAAAGACAGTGGTCACTCAATTACCATGGAAGGGAATGGAATTTTTATTCTGAGATAGTTCAGTGAAAAATGGGCAAAAGAACATATATAACACTTACACTTCTAAAAACTAACTTTAGAAACACTCTTACCTTCATCTTTATACTTTATTGTAACTTCATCATTACTCAGAAGTTTTCCTCTGAAAACTCGCTGCATCATTAACACTAACTCATCATAAGTAATATCTTCATTATGAATGGGAATTCGTCGAATATCCTCCCCAAGTTGAGCTTTGATGATTAGCTTCCCACTTAGGTCCAACTGTCCATTCATGGTGGACTCCAGGATGTTCTCTATACACAACTCTAGAGAAAGACTGATAAAATGGTTTTGACAATTAAACATCTATAAAACACATCTTGAAAGTTGAAAAGCAAATATACTATTAGAATCTAATGAAATTCTAGCCTTCAAAAGAGAGTCACTGTTCCAGTATTGCCATATTCATGTTAAAATGGCCTGGAGATAACGATTTTATTATATGCATTAGAAAATAAGTTTATTATTTTATGTTTGTTATTATTTTACCCACATATTTAACTGCTTATCTGACTTCACCATTTAGATGTCTAACTTATTTCTAAAAACAAACTCCTGATCTTCCCCCCAAAATCTGTTTCTCCTGTACTCTCCTCCATCTCAGTGACAATTCCTTCCTTCTTTCTAGTTGTTCAAGATAAAAAAAGTCTTAGTTCCTTTTTTCCTCAAACCTTTTTCCTCACATCCACCAAACTGCTAGTAACTCCGGTTGCCACTCCCTTTAAACTATCTCTACAGTCCAATCACTTCAGCGGCTTCACCTCTGTCAACCTGATCCGAGCCACCATGACGTCCTGCCTGGATTACTGCAAAGACTCCTAACTGGTCTGCCCGCTTTCCATCCATTCTCAACACACAGAGTCCCCCTGGCCAATAAAATCTCACTCACTCTGCTCAAAAGCTTCTCAAGGAGTCCCATCCACTCTCAGTAAAAGCCAGAACTGCAAGGTCACGACCTGGGCCCTGGGCCTCCGGCCAACTACTTCACCTCCTCTCCCACCTCCCCAGGTGGCCCTGCTGCCCCGGCTTCCCCTTCTCCTCAGCTCAAGGCTCTGCACGCTGCTGCCTTGTCTCGAGCCCTCTTCACACTCCTCACATAATTCAGATCCCTGATTACATGTTAATTTCTCATAAGTTTTCCTTGGCCGTCTAACCTTATATAGTTCCTTTGTCACTTTCTTACCCTGCTTCGTTTTTCTGCAAAGCCCTTATCACTACCAGACATCGAAATTTAATTTTTTATTGTCTTTTCCACTAGAGCGTAGGGAAGAAAATGGTTTCGCTCAGTGTATTCGCAGAGCCTAGAACAGTGCCTCGCACATGGCAGTCACTCAAAAGTTGGTAAACGAAGGGAGAATATTAGAATATAGAATATTAGAGTTATATAGAACATAGAATATAGAATAATAGAGTTGGCTTCCAAACTCTATTAGCCTATAGCTAAAGACTAACCCTGAAGAGAAAAGCATGTGTGAACACTAAAATAGTCTCAAATTTTTATTTCTAAAATAAGAAACACCTCATGAGTATTTTTGCTAATTTTCCGCTCTATTTGGGGAACTTGAGGGAAAAGGACTAATGAGTGATACCCTCCTGAGCTTTCTAACAAGACTGTCCACTACCGTTTCCACACATTCCATAACACACCCCTCCCCAGACCTAAGTGGGTGTGTAAGATCAGATTGCACACTGTAAAAAAGAAATAAGGCAGTGCAGAGAACTGACCACTAAATACTAATGTGCTACAGAACTTTTCCCTCTTGGGTTTTACTTTAACCTTATTTCAGATTATTCAGTGTTATTATCCTGTAATGACTTTGTAATCCTAAACTCAAAATAATGTCTGAAGTCTCTAGTTAGTTAATGGTTACTGTATAATAGAGAGAACACTCACGATTAAATAACGTGTTAATGGCTCTTCTTCTCAAAGCCTTTCTCTTGTTCTCAAGACCAAGATGTTCTTGAAGACATTATCTATGACTGCTGCGATTTCCCTAGCATCAGCTCCTACAGGCTGCATTCTGGTTTCGATCCCATGCTTCACTACTGGCAGCTTTCTGTTTTCTCCTCTTAAATTTGTTATTTCATTAACATCATATTTGGTTTTCACACTTCTCTACAACTATTCTCTTTATGTATGTATGAAAGCACCCCACCTGCCTAACACATCTACCCTTCAAATACTTGAAAGTTTTCATGAATCCTAATTCATTTCATGAATATTACATACAAATACCCTAAAGTTCTTCTCTAAATGCCCTATACCCTTCCAGGTAACTTTATTTTATTAATTATATTTTATTATTTTTTATTAATTATATTTTATTAATAAATCTTTAATGTCCCATCTTAAAATGGGGCATTAAACACTGAATCTAACACTCTAAGGTCAGTTCAGAACAGGGTGGACTGTGTTCCACGATCTGGATGCTATGTTTGTCTTAATATAAAATAAGAATAGTTAGTCTTTTATCTACCAATTCTCACAATGGACTTCTCATGAAGACTGTGATTAAGTGAAACCTCCTAAGACCTTTTCACCTGTTAGCCAAACCTGCTCTCTTCATTCAGGAAACAGTTACTGAATACCTGCGAGGTGCCAAGCTCTGAAGTATAATTACTTCAACAAGGTGGCAAAGATTCCACCTTGTTTGCCTTACAGCCTGAGAGTAATAAGGAACTTCAGGAAATCAACATATGTCACCTTCTCCTCCCACAGGATGTGTAACCCAGCAATAATGTCATGAGGGACCAGGGCTTGGGTTCAGCAAGACGGTATTATCTACTCTCAGTAGCACCTAGAATAGTGCCTGGCAAATAGCAAGTATTTAAAGACTTGGTTTTGCTCCCTGAACAAAACATGAATGAGGAATAATAAAGTTCTAATAAAGGGACTAGAAGAAGCTGTACTCTCAGGTCAGTTCCCAAGCCAGCCCTTCACACTGTACCTTCTTTATGTAGCCAGACCTGACTGCCCACAACACACATACTCATAATTAAGAGAAATTTCTAACATCAAATACAACTGATAGCATGTCCTTTTGATTGTGGGGAGATTGTTGCTTGGTTCCAAGAGATCTGAGAACAGGAGTCTCTCTTACTCTGTATCTGCTATGTTTGCCTGCAAATTTACTTATTCCTTGGTGTTTTCCATAGACTGCAAACTCCTTGTGGCCAGAACCAGGGCTTCCTTCCTAAGGCTGTCCCCAGTCTGTGCAGTCACCTCCTCAAGGCATGCACGCAAGTATCCCAAAACTAAGGGTACCACAAAATTTTCCCTTCTGGGGGAAATCCCATTCCCATATTTTTTTATGTAATAGTAGAATTCACGTCCTCTTTTTCTCTAACTTCTGTCACAAGGTAGACTGGTATAAACCACTAGTTGCCAGGACTGCTGGTGAGATTCTTACAGCATTTTCTTCTGCCATCTTGTCCTTTCCCCACTCTCTCTGAAGTCCAGAAATGATACAGCCACTAACTTAGGAAACTTTCCAAGAGGAACGCTGTTCTCAGCGCTGGAGAATAAAGTGACATGCCCAAGGACACATAAAAAGCCTGCCTCTTGAACGACGATCTAAGTTCAGTGGCCAAACCTCCAGCTCCACTAACCCGTGGGTAGGGCCCTGCTCAAATTCAGAGGGGCCTCCTTAGGCACCTGTAGAGGGTAGCAATTTCCTTTAAGAAACTCTAAGCCAATCAACCCTGGATTATTCCAAAGAACGCAAGGAGCCTCCAATCCTGCTTGACCAGAGGCAGCGTAGCAAGATGGTAAAGATTCCCACTAACTAGGCTTGGGATCTTACGCAAGTACTTCTGCAGGCCTCGCTTTCATCATATGCAAAATGGGAATAACATCTAAATCTAGAAGGATCCTTGTGACGACTGAAGGAGATCATGCATCCGAAATACTCAGTACAGTGTCTAGCAAAGTAAACTCTTAAAAGTTAGCTGTCATGATCAACGTCATCACTATACCACTGGGCTGAGCCTCCAGACGGCGCTTGATTCAGCAATGACAGCGAAGGAACGGGGTTCCACTCAAGTGACCCCAATCCACTTATTCCCAGAGCGCCATTCTCCGCCCTCCTCACCCTTCCCAGCCCTCTGAGGGGAGGCGCTCGCCGGCCCCGGCCTCCCAAAGCACCTCTCCTCCCCCTCGGCCACCGCGACCCCCGCAGCCGGCTAAGTCCGCGCGAGCTCACCTGCCGGCCCGGAGACCCCGAGGCCCACCTCCCTGTCCCCGGCCTGCGGGGTCCCTCCCCACCGCGCTCCGCTCCCCTCCCCCCGGGCCCCACCCGACCTCCCCCTCCCGTCCCGCGGCCTCTTCCACGGCCGCTCCGGCCCCGCCGCCCGCCAATTCAAGAGGGGCCCTCCCCGCGCTTCCCCGTCGTCCGGCCCGCCTGGTCCGAGCCTCCGTCTCAGCGGCCATACCGGCTTCCGAGGCCGCCCGCCGCCGCCCCACGGTCTCCGCTGGCCGGACACTGCGAGGCTACGCCAGGCTCTGGGGCGTCGGGAGGCTGAGCTCACGGCCACTCGGTCCCCTCGGCGGGCCGGGCCAATGGCGCGGACCCACCGAGCCCAGCGAGAGCTCGGCCCAGTACGTGGCAGGTGGGGAAGAAAGGGGCGGGAGCAAGAACAAAATCTGTCCCTTGGCCCCGCCTCCCGGCGACAGGCCACCCCAGGACGCATGCGCAGCGGCGCCGGCGCGGAGCTGGCGCGGCCCGGGGTGGGGCGTGAGCCGCAGTCTCCGCTTTCTCATTGGAGGATCGAACGCAGGAAGTGTGAGCGGGCTGGGAGCACGCATGCGCGGGGCGTGACCAGGCACTTCCGGTTTTCCTGAAAGCTTGCACTTCCCGTCTCGCGCTCGTGGGAGGGGCGTAGTTTGCTGTTCTGGCTTCTTTTTGAGAGCTGGTTGAAAGTGGGCGTTTGTCCAAGTTTGGGTGTTTTTTTGTGGCCACTGTAGTTGTCCTAGTCGTATCTCGAGAAAAACGAACACTTTTCCCGCCTTCCTTTTGCAAATTCATTCATTCACTATTGAGCGCCTACGCCTTGTCAAACACGGTGCTGGGAATGGGGATGAATCAGTCTGTGAGCAAGGAGTTTCCAGTAGCGTTGACCAGACAGGACAAACTTATGAGTGTGTAAAAGATAAAGGCTAGGAAATTAAGGCGGATTAAGGATTTCAGAAGCCTTTTTGAAGGAAAAGGTATTTGAACGGGCCCTGTAATGCTCTTCCCTTATCTTCTTATCTAAAGCATTTGTTTTGAATACGTGTATTTATGTAAGAAGTGCCCTGGCACAGACTGAACCATACGTTTGCAGGGGAGGTGCTATTTTAAAAATTGCAGGCAACTTTTGCCTTCTAAAACGGAGACTAAGCAAAAAGTAATTCGAACTCACCTGGTCCCCAGTTCTTGACCAATACTCCTGAAGGACACGGGGTAAAGTGAATTCAGGGCGAGAAGTTATATTCTTTTAGTACTGTAAATAGTGTGGGGTTTTTTTGCAGTCATAGGTCTGAAAAATACTGTTTGAGAGTGAAATGTATGAGTTTAGAATGCGTTTTTGCCTCTGAATTGTATTTTCGAAAGCTGTGTATATTGGTCTTTGAGCAAATGCTTGCAGAGATTGGGGGAGCGAGGACTATAGAAGGAATGAAAAAAGTTCCTGATCTCAGAATACTGTTCTTCATTGCTTGTTATTTACAACTGAGTAATCCAGACTTGGGGAAAGAAGTGCTATCCAATAATAGAATTTGATGTCTTTGAGATGGTTTGCGATTGGATAAAACCACACAAATATGGGCAGAGGTGAAATACTCCCTGAAGGAAATGAATTATACCACTGTCAGTCTTCCTAAAAAGAGATCAGATCCTGGAGCCAGAGATAAGGTGAGGTACCTTAGCCTGGTATGAGGGGAAACAATTTCCTCTCTCTAGGCACCCAGCAAAGGGGCACTCATTCAAGAGTCCTGCCATTGAGGAGAAATAAACTGAGCCCTGTTACACTGGGGCCAGCTGGAAGCTAGGAAGAGAGGCACCCAAAAGGTGGTCTTGTAGAGGGGCATGTGGAATCCAAAAGCAGCTTGAGGTTCTTTAAGTTATAATTCCCTCATGCTTCACCCCCAGGCAGTTGGTGTATTCCCACCTGTTCCCAGCTCCCACGTGGAAATAGAGAGATGAGGTAAGATGATACCTCAGGTCGAAGCAGAAGCAGGAGCTGCCTGAGGCAAGAAGTGAGAATGGAGAGAGTAAAGCATTATTTGGAAGCCAGATCAGAGGCTCAGGTGACGTGGGTCAAGAAGGACATCTAGGCAACATTAAGGCATTTCCTCAGGATTCTCCAGAAATATACATTTTTAAATTTTTAATAAGGAAGTTTATAAAAGAGTTTGCCTCCTGCTATCCAGCTGGATATAGGCTTACAATATTGTGATTGGTCGTGAAATCGACGACACGGGTTTATTTATATGTCATATGAGAGCATGTATAGAGAAGCACACGAAATGATCATCTGAGTCTGTCAAATTGACCCTTTAGATTATAAACACCTTAATAACAAGACCATATGCTATTTTCTTGTTTCAGCTTAATACTAAATTGTCCACAGAAACTTCAGTGACCTTTCCTGTTCCTGATCCTATATGACAACTACATTTTAAAAATTAACTTAAAAGCATATGAACAGCAGGAACTCCCCACCCAACCCAAGGATGAGAACATTATCAATAAATGAGGTCTCTCTATGAGCTCCTCCCCCACGTAGTCCCCATGCCACTCTCCGGAATTTCATGTTTAACAGTCCCTTGGGGTTTTTGTTGTTTTTTTCTTAATCCTCTATATAGTTTAGTCACATATATATGTATGCCTATGGAATATGTTGTTCAATTTTACTTGTTTATAGACATTATATAGAGTAGCATCTCTATGTAGTTTTTGGGACATAATTTTTCCACTCAATATTATGTTACTAAGATATATCCATGTTGTTGCCTGTAGCTGGAGTTCATTTATTTTCATTGCTGAATAATATTCCCTTGGTAGAATTTACCACAAATTTTTTTTAACGTATTTTCCTATCAAAGTATATTTAGGTTGTTTCCAGTTTCTGCTGTGTGCCTCTATGAACATTCTTCTGTATGTCTCTTATACAAGAATATCTCTTGATTATATGCTAATGCATGGATTACCAAATGGTAGATTATGCAAATATTTAGCTGTATAAGATAATGCCAACTCTTGGGGCCATTAAGACTTTTTTATTTTGTGGGGGATTGTAAATGGTATCTTTTTGTGGTCTTACTGAAGACCATGAGGACTACATTAGAACCCTGATTTTGTATCAAACATTTGATAGTTAGACATTTAGTTCCTTATGAAATATCATGTGATTGTTCTTATCCTTACTTGTAATTCTGTCTTTGGGGAGCTTGTTCACCGGCCGCGTCCCCACCCCCACCCAAGTTGAGAGCAGTGATTATATTCTCTCTATCCCTCCGAGCATCTGGCATTGATTGCCTTGTGTGAATAGCAGGCATTCAATGAATATCTGTTGAGTCAATGGGCTAGTTATTACTGTTTCTGTAATGTATCCAGAGTTGCTGATGATACAAGTCTCTGTACTTATGCTCCCAATAAATGCAGGTGATAACTGGTGACAGAGCCATAACCTGAATTGAACCAGTTACCATCCTTCCCAAGAACATGGTTTCCCCACTGTATGTGTCGACACTGATTTTAGTTACTGTTGCCTTTTGTTAGTGAAGCCAAAAAGGCTGTTATCAGACAATTATCAATTACTAAGCACTTATGGAAACATTTATTGGGATAAGCCTTAATCAAGCCCTTAAGAAGATTGTTCTTAGGTAATCACAGCTTTAAAGTGCTCTTAGTCAGAAAACAGCTTGACCTCTTTTTTGTGTGACGCTTAGAAAGATACTGAACCAGAGTAAGTTGAAATGATGCTCACCTGGCCCTCTGTCCTACCTCCAGGTGAATTTGGTCTTAAATGAACACCAGCAATAGCCTTGAATCAGAAGTGTGAAAATTGGAAATATGTGAAGAAAGTAGGAGCAGTGTAAGGAAATACTTTGACCCTGCCTGTACCATGGGAGAAATGTGGCTGTACGTTCGAAGGTTACTTTCCATGTTCCACGGACATCTGAAGAAGGGTGAGTATTGTCCTGTGGTTCTGAGGCAGGGAGTCAGCTCACCTACCTAGCATCTGCTCTTTCTCCATCAAAGTCTATGTGGCTAGAACTCTTCAAATAGAAGGAGAGAAATCGTAAGAATGAAAAAGGGAAGTTCTCAGACTGGACAGGAAATGGGCCAAAGACTATGAGCCTTGTAAGCAAGTTAGATGAACCCTGTGTTTCATCATGTTTTTCTTTAGTAGTTAGTATAAATCATTTTGAAAATTTCAGTCATCTCAGCTACCCTCAGGGGAACCAAAGAAAGGATGTAAGTTCCTCCTTGGGTGGGATTTTCAAAGGAGAAGTTATGTCTTTCCCTGAGAATCAGCTGTGTTGTGGAGGCAATCAGCTAACTAAGAGAACGCCAGACAGAAAGGTGAACTCAGGAGGGCCAAATAGGGACCAGTTGGTCAGTCAGCCTCCCCTCCGTTGGCCAAACATAACGATCTGTTTGTGTAAACAAAGGAAGCTGCCACCCCACGCAGAAAGAACAAAGGAGAAAAGAGTGATCTTCTTACTGTGTACCTGCAAGTCATTCTTAGCATCAGCTAAGCAAAACAGTTCAGTCTGTCCTGCCAGCTACACATCCACTGAGACCCTAAAATGTTTTTGCCTTGCCATGGGGCTCTATGTCCAACCGTTCTTTAGGGAAATTGCTCCTTGAAGGCAGTTCTTCCTAGATTTTGTATCTCTAGAGGCTGGCATCTCCTAAATATTCAATACATATTTATCGAACGAAGGAATGAAAACTAATTTCCCCACCATTTTATAGGGCAAGCTTCCAGAAACAGGAAGCAGCCATCACTGGGGAGTTCCTAGCTCCCTAGCAGTATAGGATTTTATCTCTGAGTAATTTGAAATTGTTCTCTTTTCTTTCTTTACATCTCCTGGAGACAGAGCTGAGTTACTGCTTTGCACTCTGTCAGAGTTTAGGTTGAAAGGCTAATGCCACAAGATGTATATGGAGATCTCACAACTTTTTGTTTGATTAACGGTAGATTTTTTCAGCTCTTTTAAGAAACCCAGATGTCAGACTCTAGAAACCAAGCATGTCAGATCAAACTCTGGGTACTTGGAGGCTCTCCATCTCTAATCTTTCTGCCAATGACCCTGCTTTCAGTCCCTCCATACAAATGCATAGTTAAACAGGCCATTCTCAAAAAGCCATTTCAATGAAGAAAAACTCACTGATAATAAAAGATGCAAAGTAAAACCACAATGAGATGCTATTTTTCACGTCTTAGTTTGATAAAAATCAAAGGTTCATAATACTTTATAGAAAAGGGTATGGCAAAGTAGACATTTATACTCTGTTGTGGGGGCATAAGTTGCTACAAACTATTTAAAGGGTGGTATGGGAATATTTATCAACATCTAAAGTACCCAACCCTATATGACCCAGCAGTTCTATTTCTGCGGTACCAGAGAAACCTTTGCACATGAGAAAACAGATACCCATTAATGTGTTATTTTCAAGTAAAAGACTATGGAGCAATTAAAAGAAATTTACACACATACAGTTAGACCTCAAAATCACCTTACTGAGTGAAGAAAGCAAGTTTCAGAAAGTTGTTACTGTGCAGAAAGAGTTAATCTGGCAGCCCGAGACCACAATCCTTACAAAGCCCTGCTTGCAGGGTTGGCCTGGGCCTGGTGTCTGGGAACCTGGATTTTGGGAGCATACCCACCATCCTTTAATAAGAATGGTGCACTGTGCCCAAACCATCTGTACAAACAATGTGGTTTATGCTGAACAGTTGCTTGCTTCCTGGGACTCTGGAATTTTTGGTACATGCCAGGCAGAGGGTGCCTTTGTGACCAGCCCCAAATAGAAACACTGGGCACTGAGTCTCTGATGAGCTTCCCTGGTAGGCAACATTTCACATGTGTCGTCACAATTCATTGCTGGAGGAGTTAAGCACATCCTGTGTGCCTGGACTGGAAGAGAACTTTTGGAAGTGTGGGCCTCTTTTCCTCTGGACTTCGCCCCATGGGACTTTTTCCTTTGCTAATTTTGCTTTATATAGTTTTGCTGTAATAAATCAGAGCCATGAGTACAGCTTTATTCTGAATCCTATGAGAGCCCCTAGTGAATCATTGACCCTGGGGGTGGTCTTGGGGACCTCTGAATCAGTTCCCTATGCCATTTATGTAAAAGAAGGAATAAAAGCACGCACACAAGACTATGAATTTCCATGCGTATATAATTTTGTTTGTATGTAGTTCTTAAAATCTGGAAAGATACACACCAAACTTATCACAATGGTTAACTGTGGGGAGAAGGGGAAGGAAGACAAGAGGTGGGGCCTGGGTTTGGTAGGAATTAGTCAAAGGGGAATTTGGCTGTATCTGGCATGCTCTAATTTACTTTCTCTTTTTAAGGATAATATACTCATGTGATACTTAGGTGGGAAAAATATCTTAAGTTAATTTAAAAATAATTTCAGCCTGCATTTCGAGTCACACAATTTTAGAGCTGGTCAGGAATCTAGACTTCACCTGGTGCTACCCATACCTTTACAAGGGTGGAGCCTCAAGCTTATGCCTCCAGAGGCCAATGTCTGCCTCACGTCACAGAACTCCTAGTTCAGAATGCTTCCTTCATCTGCAGTTGCTTGGTAAGTACAGCAGCCAGAAAAAAATAGTCTTCTTTTCCTGTTATTGCAAAGGTCCAGAGGGCCTCAACTGTTACATTATGGTTTCACAGCAGCTTATATCAAAGTTCAGCAAATTATCAATGTCATACTTCCACGTGTAACAAAGCTCTCCTGGAAGAAGATAAGAAGCAGACCCTGGTTCCCTGGGAATTATAGTTGTAAGAGAAAACAGCATTAGATCACACCACTCTGCTTTGCTTTTATTTTTTTCTTCTTCTTTGTTAAAAAGTTAACATATTAAGCAATGGGATTTTTCAGAAACATGATCAATAGCTCGCAAAACGGATTTGTAACCTATTTCTACTTTTTGAAATATTTCACAAATCAGGACTTGAAAAACTAACTCCAAAGTTCATAAATTGCTATTGGGAGTATAAAATGGTTCAACCACTTTGGAAAATGGTTTAGCAATTTCTTATAAAGTTAAATATACACTTACTCTATGACTCAGCAATTCCACTGCTAGAGAAAAGAAAACCACACAAAGGCTTGTATAAGAATGTTTATATCAGTTTTATTTATAGTTTCAGAACTTGGAAATGACCACATGCCCATCAACTGGTGAAAGCATAGACAAAATGTGGTCTACCCAAACAACTGAATTCTACTCAGCAATAAAAAGAAGCCAACCACTGATACAACAACATGGATAAATCCCAAAAACATTATGCTGAGTGAAAGAAGCCAGACTCGAAAGAGGACACGATTCCATTTATATGGCATTCTAGAATAGGCAAAACTAGTACATGATAACAGAAAGCAGATCAGTGGTTGCCTGGGGCTGGGCATGGAGGACGGTTTAGCTAGGGAGGGGCTCAAGGGAACGTTATAAGGTGATGGAAATGTTCTTCATCTTGTTTAGGGCAGTGGTTTCAAGGGGTGTATACATTTGTTAAAACTCATCTAATTTTACACTTAAACTGGAAGCTTTTTTTTGGAGAGGAAGAGTGACCCTAAGCTAACACCTGTTGTCAATCTTCCTCCTTTTACTTGAGGAGGAGTGGCCCTGAGCTAACATCTGTGCCCAGCTTCCTCTATTCTGTATGTGGGTTGCTGCCACAGCATGGCTGGTGACTGGTGTAGGTCTGCACCCAGGATTCAAACCCACAAACCTGGGCCACTGAAGCAGAGTATGCTGATCTTAACCACTATGCCACTGGGCTGCCCCCTAAACTGGATGCATTTTGTTGCAGGTAAATTATATATCAATAAAATTAATTTTAAAAGGAAAAAAAAAAAGCAAGCCCCCTACCAAAGCAGACAAAACAGAAAACTAACACCAATAGCCAAAATTAAGGAAAACCACTTTAATATTTTTTTAAAATAGTCTTGAGTGATGCACTTGTGACCCTGAAGTTTCCTGTGGTGCATTACATGTGTGTCTCTGTGTATACACAGTACTGTGTGACTTTGTGGTCACACCGAACTTTACACAGGACTGTTTGCTGTGTGCATGCAGCAAACCAGCAGGCACGGATGTGAACAGGTTGTGTTTCCAAGTGCCATTGCCTTTCTGTTGATTCGAATAGTTGCCTTCTCATTTGGTAATATACCCAGGAGGAAATCTTCAAGAAAACTATCAATGCCAATTTCAAGTAGTGATGGAATAACTGTGTTTTTCCCAAGAAATGTTTGTTTGTTTGTTTGTTTGTTTAATTGTTAAGAGATATGTGACTCATGTGATCATGCCTCCCGATTTATATTGGGTGTGGGGAAGCTCACGGTCTGGTCTGCGGCCCACTCCTAGCAACAATGCAAGACCATATGACGTGCTTCTTGGGTACTAATCTCATCCCTGGTTTCTTACTTTTTGCTCCTAGGATTATTTTCCCTTCCTCCTGATTTCCTTACTTAGTTTTTTAGCAACTTTTATATACTTTTTTCAAATACACATTTTAATAGGTTACCTATACGTAAATAAAGTAAGATACATGATGCTTATGTAACACTACTTTGAATCTCTGGGTTTTTTGTGTGTATTAAGAGGTAGTTGCTAATAAAACTTCTCTGTTCTCCAAGGTTTAGTGTTTTATTTTTAAGAAAAGGTGGATGAACACAAAGAGACAGAAACATATTTGAGAGCAAAAAATAACTTTGACATGGAACCCCACCCAACTGCTGTGGGATATAATGAAGGGTTAGCGATGTCCTGTGTCTGTGGTACATGATTTATTTGGCCTCACTTGGCATATTTATGCCCCTGTTCTTCATTTTAGAAGTTTCTATATAATACCTAACATATTCCCTAACACAAAATGAAAAATACTCTGCATGTGTAAGGATATATAAATTCAAAAAAATGCTAAATGCTCTATACATCTTTTGGATATTTTGAATCAAATGCAGAGTGAGCATTTGATTATATTAAAGAGAGGGAAAAAAATAAACCAGGGGAAAATATTTTCACCAAATGCAATAATTAAAGGACTAATAACTATAATAGAAAAGAACTCATACAAATTTATGAGAAAAAATAACAATAGCTCAATTGGTAAATGGACAATGCATACAAATAACTGAGAAATAAGATACCAAAGTAAACAAGTATATAAAAAATGTTTATGGTATAATGACGATAACGTTTTAAATTAGCGCAACATCTTCAAAGAATATAGTAATATATACAAGGAAGCTAAACAAATGTCTATACCTTTTGACGCATTTTATCCTAATCCTGAGAGTTTATCTTAGGGAAATAATTAGGAAGAAAGGAAATATATATGTACCAGTTTATTTATCTTGTGTCACTACAATATTAAAATTGAAATGATACAGATATCCAATAATAGAACAACTTAGTATCTTATGCTATGTTATGCAGTCATTAATTATTATAAGCACTGCATAAATGGGTAATTGCAGGTGAAAATCAGAATAAAATTTCATTTACGATAATTACAGTTATTTAAATTCTTATGTAGTCAAACAAAGAGCGTAAAGGAACATGGGTAAACAGACTATTGATAGGTTAGAGAATTATAGTTTTGCTTTTTTAAAAAATATATTTGGTGAATATCTTCTAAAGTTGTTATAACAGAGTTAGCACAGTGTTTTAAAACTGTCAATAGGAATAGAAGGCAGTTTCCTCTTAGGCACCTTGCTCCCCTCCCCACCTCGTCCCCAGGGTGGACCAAATCCCATGGCTCTGTCTTGGACATCACCTGAGGAGCTAGGTACTGCAGGTCCCAGCATCCCATTAAGGGGTGTCCACAGAACCAGAGAGCTCCAGGGGTTGACAGGCTGGGATGACTCAGCTGGCACTTTTGGCTCAGGTTTCCCAAACGTTTGCAAAGAATGCCAAGCTCTTCTGAAAGAGGCAAAGACAAACTGATAGCAGTGAGCTTGAGAATGATCTCCCCTTGTTGGCAACAGAAAAAAAGAGGCAAGATAAACTTCAAAATGGGAAGAATAGGAGAAAAAGCAGTCCAGACTCTGACAATAAACAGGGAGCTCTGACCTGTCAGTTAAGACCCAGGAAAGGAAATCCAAATTACCCAAGGACACTACATGTGCTGCCACAACCAACAAGGCTGTAGGAAACAACACACAAAATAAATCAGAAGCACAGAAAGGTAGTCCCACACAACATCGGGAAACCCAGCTCTGCAGTACTCTGAATCTCCTTGTCCTGCAATTTTCTTTTTAAGTAAGTCACCCTTCTACTCCTAGTCCCCATCCTTGCTCCTCAACTTCCAAGGTGCCAAATAATTTCTTGCTCTTCTTACTCACCCCATTCAAACCCTCTGCAGACAAGCATCTAATAGGCTTCCTCAGAGTAAGAGAAATGATAGATGGGCCTTAAAGTGGTTCTTTTTCCAGGAAGGTATTTGTATTATGTCAGGAGATGTAGTGGAAGCACCTTAACGTTTTGCTGCCAGCTTCCCATCCTTAGTGTAACTGTCCAGGACATCCTGTCCACCAGGTTGCCCCCATCCCTCCACTTCACGGTAAGTATGTAATCCAGGCTGGACCAATATTCTCTGAACACAGTGCCTATGGGCACATGACCAAGCAGAGTGTGCCAGGCCCTTGGTCCTTTACTCTCCCTGCCCCTGCTCTGCTCTTTATCACAGGGAACCGAGCCCCCCAGGTTCCTGCTTAACTGGCTCTGGCTTGCTGCAGCCAATGGGACACACTGATGGGAGGTTGCAGGGCAGGAGGAAGGGGAAGCCAATGGCCAGTTTCCAGCCATGTGATCCCAATTTGAGAATGAAGCCAACACAGAAGCACAAAGAGCCAGGAAACGGGGAGAGAAAAAGAATCTTGACACATTCTTTGAACTACTTGCATTTGAACTCTAGACTTAAAGTCAGCATTATCATATATTTTGTGTCCCAAACCAGGACACTTTTGAGAGTAAAAGAGGCTGCTAGTAATACTGAAGTCAGGACAGCAGCACAAATTAGGACTGGCCCAGGCAGCCAGAACATGCAGTCACCCTACCTAAAACCCACTGGCCTTTGGACTTTACAATTAATTGAGTCATTAAATTCTCTTTGACCTTTGACCTAATTTGAGTTGGCTCTCTAACATTAAACTAACAAATTCCCGACGAGTGCAGGAGGTAAAGGCTTCAATCAATAGTACTCTTTCTGAGTGGCAGCATTTTGGGGTAGGTAGGGGAACATCAATGCCCGCCTGATGTGGCCTCCGTGACACGCACATGGAGCTGCACGTTGAGGGAACAGCCATTCCAGGAACATTCTGTGGAATTTTAGTTGCTATACCCCCAAGAGTGCTGAGAAAAGTGCAAAGAAAACTAACATTCCCAAGGAACACATGTACTCCACCCTCAGGCTAAATGTGGCTCTTTGGTGACTTTTTTTTCCACGTTTAAGGTGGCCCTTACTTAAGGTTTATTTTCACCTGAATGTAAATTTGAGGACATAGAGTAGACAGCACATCTTGTAATTCTCCCAGCGTCCAGCCCCTATCCAGGAAGAGCACTATAGCACACTGAAAACACTGACCTCTGAGGGCTGCCTTTCTTCTTGATCTCCCCTTTACTTTTTTCCGTTATCCTGTAAGGTCTCAAGTACACTGCAGATGAAATAGGCTCTTGGCTTGCCTAGGAATCCAACAGTCGTTTACAACCTTTCTTCAAAAAAGCACATGTTCTTGAGGGTGTGGTGAAGAGCGTCTGCCACAGCTCACGTGACATTTGTTAGTCCCTTAGTTCAGGGCACTCACGGCAGCTGCCTAATTCATGACAAAACAGACACAGCAATTCAAAGGCTTTGCCTCCTCAGTCCAGTGGGAGTGCTCCCCACCCCAGTGAAGGTCATTTTTTATTTAGGAAGCCATTCATCATTCAAGTGTTTGAAATTCCGTGAGCACTTAGATCTTTTAAAAGCCACAAGGGGTGATTGTGACAAACTTTTCATTTTTTGAGTCTCAGTGTCATTTCATCAATAAAAGGACAGATGTATCAAGAACTGTAAAGAAATAATCAGAGGGTTTAGTAACCAGCCAGCTGATCTTTCTACGTCTCACTGCCCATTTCCCATACAGCCAATTCCTCTGGTCACAAAACCTGCTTTTATTTTTTTTTAACAGAAAAAAATATCCCTTTCCAGGTTAAATTGCTGCAAAATTCTTAGTTGGAAATAAAACCATGAGCACATACAAATTTAAAATATTCAGAGAGCAAAAGTATGATACATACAAGCAATTCCTCACAGTGTTCATTTTGTTCTGGAAGGTAAATTTTTCTCTTCATGTCCTTTTTAGTAAATTGTAAAAGAATTGGTTTAGGTTCTACATTTTTATTAAAGTTTGTCACATAGACTTTATGATATAAGGAGCAATGATAATCTTGAGTTATCTTGAATGCTGGGTGGAATTCTTCACCTCATTTGGGTAAGAATCTATTGAGTAATAGAAAAATTACCAAATCCATTATCCCTGATGATAATAAACAACAAGTCTTACCTGATTCTTAACCTTGAGCAAAATATATTGAGGGAGAATTTCTGGGAAGCCTCGGTAATAAAGGAAGGAAATAGAAAACACAAAACTCACATGCGTTGAATAAAAGAGGACCACAAAGGGTAACAGTTTTACGGTCTAGATGCTTGGGTTTTCTTGGTCACTTTCAGAGAGTGTCGTTTCATTGTTAACTAGAGATGGCTCCAGCAGCCTAAAGCGCTCATTTAGGGCTGGCAATGACCTGAGCATGTTATACATCCTGACACGCAGCCTCAGTGGGATCATTGGTGGTAGAGACTTCACTGTCCCAGTGGACGATGACAGCGACTTCAACACTTTGGAAGCTTCGCTCTGGAAGATTTTTGTTCTGACAGTGTAGACGATAAAAATTTGCAATCCCTGGGAGATAGAATGAAAGCTTAATGTTAGGTAAGTGTTGAGATCTCAGAGAATCAGGGAAGAGATTGTATTTCAGAGAAGGGCCACCCACTCTTCTCATCATGCACAACTCCCCAGTGTGAGTTTACGAGTCAGCAGCTGCTGCCCACTTTTTTGTCTAAGAGGGTTGAGGCAACATTCTTCTCGTGTATGAAGTAATACAGGTAAGTAGCAGAGTTAGAAGACCTGAGTTCAGGTCCTGGTGTGTCACATGTTGGTTGTGTAACTGAGAAGCTTTTTTCCCTCCTGACACCAACCAATTCTGACACGAACTGGATGTCCTACCATTCAATTCAATTCGGACACTAACTACCCAGAGTGGTTACCCTCACTTCAGATGGCAGTCACAAGTATTGGGTCCCCAAGTGACCCACATTTCTGTCCCACCTGGCTACACTGTTAGGGGCTCCCACAACCTGCCTCTCTCTTCAGGTGTGATAATTTCCTACAACCCACAGAACTCAAGAAATAGCTTTACTCACTACCATCAATTTGTTGTAAAGGATACAACTCAGGAACAGCGAAATGGAAGAGGTCAGAGGGCAAGGTATGGGGAAGAGGATGGAGCTTCCATGCCCTCTCCAGGTGTGTCACTCTCCCAGCACCCCCATGTGTTCACCAACCTGCAAACTCTGCAAACTCCTTCATTTAGGGGTTTTTGTGGAGGTTTCATTACATAGGCATGATTGACCAAATCAGTGCCATTGATGATTGACTCAATCTTCAGCCCTTCTCCCCTTCCTGGAGATTGGAGGTGGGACTGGAAGTTCCAAACTTCTAAACAAGGCTTTGTGTTCCTGGCTACCAGCCTCCCTCCTGAAGCTATCTGGGGGCCCCAGCCACCAGTCATTCATTAGCATACAAAAGACACTCCTATCACTCCAGAGATTCCAAGGATTTTAGGAGTTATGTACCAGGAACTGAGGACAAAGACCAGATATTTATTTTTTAGTATACCACAGTAACTTTGCTCTTCTCCTAACATCTCTTATCTTCAATTTTCTAAAGGGGCAGATTGACTATGGGTTACCTAATTCTTCTTCCAGTTCTAACATCCTATGATTCTACATTTCTTGGAGTTTTAGTAACAAAATTAGAAATTTAGTGCATTTAAAGACAAAAAAATTTTTTTAAGAACTCCTATTCATTGCTTTTCTGTACTTTACATAGGAAGACCAGATGTGCATGAGGAATCAACACACAAAAGACTGTGTACTATTTTCTATACATTTTTAACATAAAAAAATACAACTTATTGAAATCAGATACTTGTTTTTCATTTAATCTCCATCATTTAATCCTTCTCATTTATTTTGATTTTATTTTTTTGCTGAGGAAGATTCACCCTGAGCTAACATCAGTTGCCAATATTCCTTTTTTCTTTTTATGTGAGCCACCACTGCAGCACAGCCACTGACAGATGAGTGGTGTGGCTCTGCGCCCAGGAACTAAACCCTGGCTGCTGAAGCAGAGCATGCCAAACTTAACCACTAGGCCACTGGGGCTGACTCTAATCCTTCTCATTTATCCTAACATCAACCCTATAGAATAAGAGTAACAGATGAGGAAACATAGCTCAGATAAACCAAGTAACTTGCCTAAGATTATCCAACCAGCAATCAGTAGAGTCTGGAGTTGAACTCATACGTTTGGCTCCAAAACTCCTTTATCCAATATGCTACACTGCCTTTTACTTGTAACTGTAATGAAAAGATATTGTAAAGTGTATTATAGCATCTAAGAGGCCCCTGTTAATTCTTTATTAATATCCTTTGTGATGATGAATAAACAAAAAACAACAATGTATGTTGGAATATATGAGGAAGCCATTTGGTTTAAAACTAATTTGGCCTGACCTTGTTTTTCCAGAAAGCTCTGATGTGGTTTGTTGAGCATGCATTGTACATCTGCTTTAAACATTTACAATGTCCCAAAGCCAAGAATGATGCCCTTAAAGATAGGGATGTTGCCTCCCCTATATCAGAATTTCTTTAAGGATAAGCATTTCTTCCCAGAAACTAAGGATTAAATACCAACCTGCTTTAAATCATCTCATGACCACTGACCTACTGACCACCGACTTGCTGTGCTCACCTTGTAACCACTGACCTGCTGTGCTAGCACAGCATCTCACGACAGTAGTAAAAGAGAGACCAATCCTTCTCAAACTCTTCCAAAAAACTGAAAAGGAAGGAAAGCTTCCAAATTCATTTTAGGAGAATAACATTGACTGAAGCCAGACAAAGACACCACAAGAAAAGAAAATTGCAGGCCGATATCCCTGATGAACATAGATGCAAAAATCCTCAGCAAAATATTAGCAAACTGAATTCAACAATACACTAAAAGGATCACACACCATGATCCAGTGGGATTCATCCCTGGGAGCAAGAATGGTTCAGCATATGCAAATCAATAAATGTGAATCACCACATTAACAGAAAGAAGGGTAAAAATCATGATCATTTCAATAGATGTAGGAAAAGCATTTGACAAAACGCAACATCTGTTCATGAGAAAAACTCTCAACAAATTAAGCATAGAAGGCATATTTCTCAACACAACAAAGACCACATATGACAAACCCACAACTGTTATTAGACTCAATGGTGAAAAGTTAAAAGCCTTTCCTCTAAAACAAGAACAAGACAAAGGTGCACACTCTTGCCACTTCTATTTTAACATAGTACTGTGAGTCCTAGCCAGAGCAATTAGGCAAGAAAAATAAATAAGGGCATCCAAATCAAAAAGAAAGAAGTCAAATTATCTCTGTTTGCAGATGATGTGATCTTATATATAGAAAGCCTAAAAGATGCCACCAAAAAAACAGAACTAATAAATGAATTCAGGAAAGTTGCAGGATAAAAAAAAAATACAGAAATCAGTTCCATTTCTATACACTAACTACAAACTATCTGAAAGAGACATTAAGAAATCAATCCCGTTTACAATAGCATCAAAAACAATAAAAACTTAGAAATAAATTTAACCAAGGAGGTGAAGAACTTGTACACTGAAAACTATATAACACTGATGAAAGAGATTGAAGAAGACACAAGTAAACAGATATCTCATGCTCTTATATTGGAAAAATTAATATTGTGAAAATGTCCATACTACTCAAAGCAATCTAGAGACTCAGTGGAATCTCTATCAAAACTCCAATGGCATTTTTCACAGATACAGGAAAAACTATCCTAAAATTTGTATGGAACTACAAAAGACCCTGAATAGCCAATCCTAAGAAAGAACAAAGCTGGAGGCATTACACTTCCTGATTTCAAGATAAAGTATGTAATCCAAACAGTATGGTACTGGCATAAAAACAGGCACATAGACAAGTGGAACAGAATAGAGAGCCCAGACATAAACCCATGTATATACTGTCAACTAATTTTGACAAGGGCAGCAAGAACACACCATGGGGAAAGACAGTCTCTTCAGTAAATGTTTTTGGGAAAACTAACTGTATATCCACATGCAAAAGATTGAAACTGGACCCCTGTCTTACACCTCTCACAAAATTAACTTGAAATGAATCAAAGAGTAAGACCTGAAACCATAAAACTCCCAGAAGAAAACATAAGGAAAAAGATCCTTGACATTGGTGTTGGCAATGGTTTCTTGGATAAGACACCAAAAGCACAGGCAAAAGATAAAATAAACAAACAGAACTACATCAAACTAAAGAGCTCCTGCATAGCAAAGGAAACAATAAATTGAAAAGGCAACCTACAGAATGAGAGAAAATATGCACAAGCCATATATCTGATAAGGAGTTAATATCCAAAATATATCAGGAACTCATACAACTCCATAACAAAAAATCAAATAATCCAACAAAAAAAATGGGTAAAGAACCTCAATGGACATTTTTCAAAAGAAGACATACAAATGGCCAATACATACATGAAAAGGTGCTCAACATCATGAATCATTCTGGGAAATGCAAATCAAAACCACAATAACAGGTGTGAGATATCACCTCACACCTGTTAGGATGGCTATTATCAAAAAGAGATAAAAAGAAGACATGGAAGCAGTCCAAGTGCCCATCAACTGATGAGTGGATAAAGAAGATGTGGTGTGTATATATGTACACACACACACACACACACACACACTGGAATACTACTCAGCCATAAAAATGACAAAATCGTGCCATTTGCAACACTATGGGTAAACCTTGAGCGTATTATGTTAAGTGAAATAAGCCAGACAGAGAAAGACAATGCATGATTTCACTCATATGTAGAAGATAAACACATGGATAAAGAAAACAGATTAGTTGTTACCAGAGGGGAAGGGGGTTGAGGGGTGGGCAAAAGGAGTACAAGGGCACATATATATGGTGACAGATAAAAATTAGACTATTAGTCATGAGCACAATGCAGTCTATACAGAAACTGATAATAATGTATACCTGAAATTATGCAATGTTATAAACTATTATCCCCTTAATAAAATAATTGAGAAAAAAGGAGATAAAAAATATTGGTGAGGATGTGGAGAAAAGGGAACCCTTATATACCACTGGTGAGACTGGAAATTGGCACAGTCATTATGGAAAACAGAATCGTGGTTTCTCAAACACTTAAAAATTGAACTACCATACAATCCATCAATCCCACTCCTGGGTGTATATCTGTAGGAATCGAAATCAGTATCTCAAAGAGATATCTACACATCCCTGTTCATTGCAGCATTATTCACAATAGCCAAGATACAGAAACAAGCTAAATGTCCTTCGACAGACAAATGAAAAAAGAAAAATATGTGGTGTGTACAACACACACACACACACACACACACACGAATATTATTCAGCCATAAAGAAGAAGCAAACCCTGTGATTTGTGACAAAATGGATGAACCTGGAGGGCATTATGCTAAGTGACATAAGCCAGACAGAGAAAGATAAATACCATATGGTATCACTTATATGTGAAATCTTAGGGGAAAAAATTCAATTTCATAGAAACAGAGAATAGAATGGTGGTTGCCAGGGGCTGGGGGAGAGGTAAATGGGATAATGTAGGTCGAAGGGTACAAATTTTCAGTTACATGAAGAATAAGTTGAGGGTCTAATGGAACGCATGGCAACTGTAGTTAATAATATGGTATCATATACTTGAAAACTGCTATTAAGCGTTCTCACCACAAAATAAAGTTAACTACGTGGGGTGATGGATGTGTTAGTTATTCTGATCTTGGTAATCATTCCACAATGTATGTGTTTATCAAATCATCACACTGCACACTTTATACAATTCTATTTGTCAACTATTCCTCAATGAAGTTTTTTTTAAAAGATAATATAAATAATCTTATAAAATTTTGAAAAAAGAAAGAAAAATGTCAGCCCCCCTGGCAGGGGTCCCTGTTCCAGCAATAACTGCAGCATTGCTCACACTGGCCATGGGGAGGAGCTGCCATGACCCTGTTGCATGGGGGAAAAGGAAAGGAGCTGCTTCCAAAGTCAGTTGCTTGACAAAATCTTTTCTGCTCAGAGAAGAGGGACGAACGTGGCCTGACTCTATTGCAGTTATATTCTATGAACTCCAGTCCAGGAAAGGACTTAGTAGGTAAGTGGTAAAGAGTTTTCCTTCCTCTTCCCTCAAAGTGTATTAACAACAGAGTCTCCTGAAGGTAACTAAGCAATGACCTTCAGGGAGTTTTAAAGGGTGAAGACTTTGATCCAGGGTGATATCATTGCCACCCCTGCATGATCTGCTCCTTTCAGACGAATGCACACCATACCTGAGTAGTGTTGAAAAGGCAGAATATGTAGCTGAAGATGATCCTGATGTCATCATCTTCAATTAGCATGAGGTATGACAGAATCCAGGTAATTCCCAAAACAACTACAATAGATAATGTGCTCAGAATCTTCTTTAGGGATGAAGACTTTTTCGTGCTAGGTGAGAGGAAGCAAGAAAGAAAATAGAGTTCATTCAGGTTCTTATATGTTAGGATCAATGTTACCCTTCCCTTGAGAATACATATTTAGCTGCCATATATGCTGTTCATTTAACGATATTATGCTTCAGGCGGAAAAACAATGCTAGACGTATGTCGCTGAATAAAATCTGATTTAGCAAGCTTTATTAAGAAATGTAGTGATATGTGCTTAAAAGCTCAGGCATAAACAGTCCTTTAAATACTATTGCAGGCAAATTTCACAAACAATTGACTTTTTCTTTGAACGAAATTTTATTCTAGTGATTATTCCTACTGGATCAGCCATTGAGAAATTTCTTTTTGGGGGCATCTGGGACGTTCTCACGTCATAGGTTGATATGAGAATGAAAAGTTATGAAAGCGCAGAGTTAGCTTCTTCCCTCTCATGCTAAGTCCATATCCCTGGAATCTGGGCTTGGCCACATGGCTTACTTTGACCAATGGAACATCAGCAATTGCTCTACAAACAGCCTTGAAAGCATTTCGCTCATTAGTGCTTGCCTTCTCTTATTGCTCCTTGGAATCCTGAAACCACTATGTTAAGAAGCCTGGACTAGTCTAATGGCCAGGTGAGAGAGCAGATGGAGCAGAGATGAGTTTTCCCAACTCAGCAGCTCCCACTCAAGACTAACCAACCACCAACCACCAACCACCAGGCATGAAAGTGAGTCATCCTAGGTTATCCATTTGCGTTCAAGCCAGCCAAGATCAGAACAACCACCAGACCAACACTCAAACATATGACCAATAATGAATATTTGTCATTCTAATCCTTTAAATTTGGGGATGATTTCTTATGTAGCAAAAGCTAACTGATACATGGAAGATAATTTGTTAAACAATTAAATTATAACCTGTTCTTCACTGTAACAGCCAATTTCAGAACCATGAACTATCAACAAAAACTTAGAAATACAAATTTGTCTAATGTCTGTGGCCAAAATGATACTGTTTTGTGTAAAGGAAATATAACCTAATTTGCAACTAGGCTAAGAAGATTTCGCCAAGGTTTTTCTGTGTTGCTAATAAAACATAGGTTTGAATGATTATCAGTGATAGTCTTTTCCCAATATTTCCTTCAATATGGACTATCATTCATATAGGAAAGATAGTACTTACTCTTAATCGGTAAAGTACGTATTTAAGGTTATATTCCCACTAACTAAGGATGGTTGTTTTCACTCATCTGTTCATACCCAAAGGATCCATTTGGCGACCAAGAAAGCTCATAGATGTGCTGATAGTAAATCTACTTGGGTTAAGCAGAACCTTCTAGAACTAACCCTGAACTCATAGCTTCCTTAACACTGTATTCTAGACAATCTGTGCTGTGGGAGATGGGGGGTGTGTGCATGTGTGTGTGTATGTTTAATAGTTTCTTTCTTTGTCTCTCCAACTGAGAGCTCTCTCTGTGTACCAGGGATGACAATGACAATGCTTGTTGGGGTCAGAAAAGTTATGGAAAGGAGAGGAGCAGTCCACATTGGAACTGATGAACCAGACAGCACACACCCCATCTGTAGGGAATGTGGGCTCAGTGTTGCCAGACAATCCGACTTTTTTCAGGAGAAAATACAATTTTTAAGTGAAATCTCTCAATTTTTATACTTTTGCAGCTAATTAAAAAAATTGAAAGCTACTAGTTTCTAAAATGAAAATACAGTCACCAGCATCTCCTCACAGCCGTCTCATTTCCCTAATTATTCAAATCTGTTTCTTCAGTATTTGGGATTGGGAGGAAACATTTTTTTTCTTGAAGTTTTTGGGTTTAGTTTTCAGCTGCTCTCATATAGCACAAACGTGTGCTATGTAATGCAGGAGACCCACAGTGTAGCGTTGGTGTTGGAGGAAGAGAAGATCCACCTTCTGAGGCAAAGTTTGAGAGAAAATCTGTCCTGCAAACCACATATCCTTGCCACCATCCCGGAGCCTGAGCACTCTTCTAGGAACTGTGGACGCACTACAGTGCGGTCTGATGCATTAGACAAGTCCCGCCTGGCAGCCCCCAGTCGCTGGGCATCTCACCTTGTCAGATTCTGGTTGTTCTTCCACAGCACTTTGACCACAATGATAACAAATATAACAATGTTGCTGATGAGGATAATGGTCACAGGTACAATGAATGACCACAGCAATGGACTTGCTAGCAAACCAGTGCTTTCTGGGACTGCTAGCCAGCAGCTATGGAGAGGAAAGAAATGATTTCAGCAGACTAAGAAAGGCGTAGATACTAGTGCTCTACGCCATTAACATTACTGACATTCACTCGAGTGAAGGACCTGCTAAAAGTCAGTATCCCTTTGCATTCTATATATTTGAGACGACTTTCAAGAATTCAACCCAGTAGAACAATGGAATGTATTGGTTCTGCCATATTCCTCTATGGGGCATTGTAGGCTAGTGGAAAGAAAACAGTTTCTGAGTCAGGCAGTCCTGAATTTAAATGTCACTGTCACTTACTAGGTGCCTGACTTTAAGCAAGTGATTGTTTTATTTTTGATATTTTATTTATTTTATTTTAATGTTGTATTTTATGTATTTATGTATTTAAAATATGTAAAAATAGTTTAATATTTTATTTTATGTAACACATCCAGATGGCTCAAATTTTACAAGGTACAAATCATCGTGGAGAGAAAAGATCCCTCATACAACTACTCCTAGTCATCCTGTTCCTGTCTCCAATGGTAATCGTGTTTCTTGTGTATTCTTCCAGATTAGGCTATGCATACACCAGTGAATGTAGGGTTTTTTCCTGATTTTTAAACGAGTGATAACATATGATATGTCTATACCTTACTCAACAACGTATTGTGGAGATCATTCCATATCAGAATATAAAGATTGTCTTCAGTATTTTTTACAGCTGCATATTATTCCAGTATTTTGTTATACCATAAATTATTTAAACAGTCTCTTATTAATGGGAATTTTTAAAAGTTTAATGTTTAAAAAGTATTTGGATAGTTGTTCAGCCTCTTTTCATCCGTTTTGCGGGGTTGTGTTTGCTCTTGGTAGTGGTGGCTTTCGTGGTGTTTTTTTCATCTGTGAGGTGTAGTATTCAACTCCTGGCATTGTTGTAAGAATTAATTCACTTAGTTAATAAGTATTACAGAGTACACGCTATGTGCCAGACGCTATCCTAGATACCAAGATACTAGCAGTGAACAGCAAAACAAAAATCTCTTCTTTAGTGAATTCATTCTAGTGCAGAGACACGGAGAAAACTAACAAATAAATGAAATATACTGTATGTCAGGTGGTGACAAGTGCTGTGGAGAGAAATGAAGCAGGTAATGAGGGCAGGTATCGCGATGAAATGTATATGTACCTGGGTGTGTGTACGTGTGTGTGTACGCATGGGGCAGTTTCATTTTAAACAGAGTGGTCAAGAAGAGCCTCATGGAAAAAAGTGATATTTGAGCAAATATGTGAAGGAGATGAAGGGGAAGAGTGTTCCAGACAGAGGGAACAGCAAGTGCAAAGGCCCTGAGTTGAGAGCTTAGGGAAAGCAAAGACGGCAGTGTGGCTAGAACCAAGTAAGGAGATGAGATCAGTGAAAAGAGGCAAATTATATCGGGGCTTTATAGGTGATTGCATGTGCTCTCAGCCAGCGAGGAGAAACCTGACATGATCTGTCTTGAGTGTTAAAAGTCTCACTCTAGCTCGATGCAGTGATAAGCAAGAGCAGAGGCAAAAGCAGGAAATCAGCTGGGATTCTATCGCCATAATCTGGGGCTTGGACCAGGGGAGGAGGTGTTAAGAAACAGTCTGATTCGTGGTATATTTAAAAGTAAAACAAAAGGATTTATTGCTAGGTCGGATGTGAGAAGTAGAAGAATTAAGGGTGACTCCAAAGTCTTTGGCTTGAGTAGCTGGAAGGATGGAATTACCTTCCACTGAGATGGGGAAGATGATGACAAGAGCAGGTTTAGGAGGGAAGACCAGGAGATGTTCTATTAGATAGTCAAGGGGAGAGGTCAGGTAGGCATTTGCATATTAATAAAATAACGTGAGAAGCCCTGGCACATCTATGGCATTCAACGAATGTATGTTTCTTTCCCCTGCAGGTAGAACACCATTATTACGCGTCAAAGGATTTCTAAGTTGTTTTGCTTTGGAATGTTGTTAGGATTTAAATTATTAGAAATAATATTTCTTTTTTTTCTCTCTGCTTTATCTCCTCAAACCCCCCCATACATAGTTGTATATCTTAGTTGCAGACCCTTCTAGTTGTGGGATGTGGGACACCACCTCAATGTGGCCTGACGAGCGGTGCCATGTCCGTGCCCAGGATCCGAACCCTGGGCCACCGCAGCAGAGCGCGAACTTAACCACTCGGCCATGGAGCTGGCCCCTAGAAATAATATTTCTAACGTGAATGACTAGAAGGAAACTGGGATGATGTTCAAGTCTCTGCAATGAGTTAAAAAATGAAAAAGATTGCCTCCAACCCCTCGACAGATAGGAAAGGCCCATCCTTAGATAAAATGGTGAGTGCGAGCAAGTTTGTCTTTAGGACTTCTGGCTTCCCTTTGCTTTCACCTGTGACTAGAGGACAACCCTCCTGCCCTCCTCCATCTCAAAATCCCCTACACAGAAGAAGTAGGAGGGCGCTTGGCTAAGAATTTAGTGAAAGCCTGCTGAGAATAATTTCAAATCTCTGGAAGCTTCTTTGGTGGCTAAGCAAGTGGCCATCAAATGTTTTCAATGAAAAATATGGACACGTTTCCTATCCAGGCATAAGCTGGAGTAACAGTTTAAAAGGAGAAGGAAGAACAGAGAAAGGAAATGAACAATCTAACTCTACTGGATAAAGGCAGACTTGCAAATTATGAAACAATTAGATAAATATTTATCCTTATCTGTGTGTGTCTTGAGTTGTTTAAACTTTAGATGATACAATTTCTGAGAATTGCTATTTGTATGATAGACCTCTGTGTGTGTGTGTGTGTGTGTGTGTGTGTGGTGTGTGGGATATGTGTGTATGGTGTGTGTGTGGTATATATGTGTGTGGTGTGTGTGTGTGCAGTGTGGTATATTTGTGCGTGGTATATGTGTGTGTGTG